>NC_132923.1:47796099-48097974 GCF_047675955.1 Chlorocebus sabaeus | reverse complement strand
TAACAATCAAATACATAGCATTTGATATTTTCTTAAACATCTAATTACCATTTAAAAAGTAATAGCCATCTGTGGGTTTTTTTGTTGTTGTTTATTCATTTATTTCTAATTTCTTATTAAGGAATATTTTAAATGTATCCACAAGTGAAGAGACTAGTGAAATGTACAATCATCCAGCTTCAACAATAGTCAGCTCATTTTATTTTATCCATATGCCATCCTCTCACTACTTTCTCAAATTTGAAGCAAACCCAGACATCCTACTGATTTATTCATAAATATTATAGATTATATCTGTAAAAGATAAGATTTCTTTTTAAAACCTTAACCACATATTACTACTAGACTTAAAGAGAAAAAAAAATTTCTTACCCATTTATTTGTAAAACTACTTATGCTATTTTGCACCAGCCTTTACTAGCAAATAGTAAAAAACTAGTTTTTTTAAGTGACAAATTTTGTTTGTTCTTCATAGATTATAAACTAATGAGTAAGAATTTTTAAATTATGACTTTTGGTTATACATAAATTACTTGTTCTATTTTTGTTATTTTCAATATCTACAGGCAAAACATTTCTCAGAGCTCCTCAAATGAATATTAATATTGCCACTTGGGGAAGGCTAGTAAGAAGAGCTATTCCTACAGTAAATCATTCTGGCACCTTCAGCCCTCAAGCTCCTGTGCCTACTACAGTGCCAGTGGTTGATGTACGCATCCCTGAACTAGCACCTCCAGCTAGGTATGTGTCTGAGATTTTAAGCATCTTATGCAAAGTTATTGGGACATTCTTACGTACTGATTATAGCAGGTGTACTGAGTCTTGTTTTTTTCCCCAAGTAGTATTTTGAAAGTAGTGTTCTGTGTACTTAAAAAGTAAATTGTTTGCTTTAATTTTAAAGTGGTTTAAAATACAGACTTTCTATTACTGTTTTGGTGAGTTACTTTATCTTCTATAAGTGATTCTACAGTAACCAAATTGGACTTTGATCTTGAGCCTGAACCTCCTCCAGCCCCACCACGAGCTTCTTCCCTTGGAGAAATAGATGAATCTTCTGAATTAAGAGTTTTGGATACACCAGGACAGGCAAGCCATTTTAAACCTTGCATAATTCCTTTTCACCGAATGAATTAGCAGTGAAAGCATCATAGTGAATAAGGCGTGTATTTCCATTTAAAATTGCCACTGTGAATTTATGGTTTTTTGTTTTTTGTTTTTGTTTTTTGAGACGGAGTTTCACTCTTGTTGCTCAGGCTGGAGTGCAATGGCATGATCTTGGCTTACTGCAGCCTCTGCCTCCCAGGTTCAAGTCATCCTCCTGCAAGCGATTCTCCTATCTCAGCCTCCCAAGTAACTAGGGTTACAGGCACATGCCACCATGACCAGCTAATTTTTGTATTTTTAGTAGAGATGGGGTTTCATCATATTGGTCAGTCTGGTCCTGACCTCGGGTGATCTGCCCGCCTCTGCCTTCCAAAGTGCTAGCATTACAGGCATGAGCCACTGCGCCCAGCCGAATTTGTGTTTCTTATGGTCTAGTCTCAGCTAAATTTGACTGAGTTGATAGGAGATAACCAACTTCTTAATGTTGGCATGAAATTGTCGTTAGCCTCTGGATGCTTATGGTCCAGAAGAGATAGAATAAGCTGCTTAAGCTAGAGGTAACATAGGAGTGAGTTTGATACTACATGACATACTGCCTGAAATACTATTCTTCTTCTAGCTTGATTAACATACATAATAATGTGTTAGTTTTTTGTTGTTTTGGTTTTGTTTTGGTTTGGTTTTAAGATAGAGTTTTGCTCTTGTTGCCCAGGCTGGAGTGCAATGGCACGATCTTGGCTCACTGCAACCTCCACCTCCTGGGTTCAAGTGATTCCCCTGCCTCAGCCTCCCAAGTAGCTGGGATTACAGGCATGCACCACCACGCCAGCTAGTTTTGTATTTTTAATAGAGACAGGGTTTCTCCATGTTGGTGAGGCTGGTCACGAACTCCTGACCTCAGGTGAGCCGCCTGCCTTGGCCCCCAAAGTGCTGAGATTACAAGCATGAGCCACCGCGCCCAGCCCAGTTTTTCAAATTTTTTTTTTTTTTTTTTTTTTTTTTTGAGACGGAGTCTTGCTCTGTCGCCCAGGCTGGGGTGCAGTGGCCGGATCTCCGCTCACTGCAAGCTCCGCCTCCCGGGTTTACACCGTTCTCCTGCCTCAGCCTCCCGAGTTGCTAAGACTACAGGCGCCTGCCACCTCGCCTGGCTAGTTTTTTGTATTTTTTAGTAGAGACGGGGTTTCACCGTGCACCGTGTTAGCCAGGATGGTCTCGATCTCCTGACCTCGTGATCCGCCCGTCTCAGCCTCCCAAAGTGCTGGGATTACAGGCTTGAGCCACTGCACCCGGCTCAAATTTTTTAGATAAGTTTTATATAAAAGTAATGGCTCCAGCTACTTGGGAGGCTGAGGTAGGAGGATTGCTTGAGGCCAGGAATTCAAGAGCTCTCTAGGCAAACATAGTGAGACCCACCTCTAAAAAAAGAAAAAAAAAATTTTAAAGAATGAGTATCTGAATTTTACTTTTCACTCCAACATTTATATTGACTTTTGAAATGTTTTTCCTTAGTTTTATCATTACCAAATAAGTTGTTTTCTGGGTGTTTCTATGGTTTAATGTGTATTTAATATTTTACAGGATTCAGAGACTGTTTTTGATATTGAGAATGACAGAAATAGTATACTTCCAAAATCTCAATCTGAATACAAGCCTGATACTCCTCAGTCAGGCCTAGAATATAGTGGTATTCAAGAACTTGAGGATAAAAGGTAAAGAATATATACCAAGTTTTGCTACTACATGTTTGGTACCATAATTTGTTGTCTTATTATTAATTGACATTTCTCTTTTCAGATCTCAGCAAAGGTTTCAGTTTAATCTACAAGATTTCAGGTGTTGTGCTGTCCTGGGAAGAGGACATTTTGGAAAGGTAATCTTTTTGGATTTTTTTGGAATATCTACAACATTAATAACTCAAGTGGAAAATAATTATTTTAATTTTATTTCAGGTGCTTTTAGCTGAATATAAACACACAAATGAGATGTTTGCTATAAAAGCCTTAAAGAAAGGTGATATTGTGGCTCGAGATGAAGTAGACAGGTTAGTTTTTAAAAATGAAATTGTTTATTTTTCTGAATTTGTAAGTTAAGAGAAATGATGTATATATTACAACAGCAAAATTATCACGATTTTACAGTAATATGTGAAGAAATTAAATATAATGTATCTATATTTGACATAAGGTAGACATTAGTTTTTCTTTTTTGCCCCTTCCTTTTTACCCTTCCTGTGACAATTAACTGGTTAATGGATACCAGAAAAAGATAGTGAAATGTTTAAACTAATTCTGTTAAGGTTTTTATATATGAAAATGTTAAAGTGTTTATATGGAATAGAAACTGTTATTCATCTGTTGTTTGGTGGGGCTATATTTCATTCTATCTTAATGGAAATGATAAAAAGTCATTTACAAATAATCTACAGTTAATGGAATGTTTTAAAGTATTTTACAAAGCAGAATATGTTATCTTATTTTTTCCCTCTATTTTTCTTAAAAACATGTTTTTTGACCCTAACGTCTGGGTCTAATTAAGTTGTGGATACATCTTTTTGTACAATTTTTTATTTATTTATTTATTTATTTATTTATTTGAGACAGAGTCTCACTGTCTCCCAGACTGCAGTGCAGTGGTGCCATCTTGGCTCACTGCAACCTCCACCTCCCGGGTTCAGGCACTTCCCCTGTCTCAGTCTCCCAAGTAGCTGGGACTACAGGCGCATGCCACCACGCCTGGCTATTTTTTTGTATTTTTAGTAGAGATGGGGTTTCACCATGTTAGCCAGAATGGTCTCAATCTCCTGACCTCATGATCTGCCAGCCTCGGCCTCCCAAAGTGCTGGGATTACAGGTGTGAGCCACTGCGCCTGGCCTCATAATTATTAAAATGCAAGGATTTGGGGGGTTAAGATTGTAATTCACTCAGAGAATATACTTTAAGAAATGACTGTCTTAATACAGAATAATTAAATATGGACATTATTGTGTAAAAATGGCATATTTATCACAGAAAAAGGCTTTCATTGGACATTTTTCTTACACCACTAGGAAGCATATATTAATATTAATGGTAGACAGCCCTGCACAATGAAGAGAGCCCTGGGCTATGACTGAGAAGGCTGACGTTTCTAGTCCTCATTGCTCCTCCTTAGTAAGGATTTGACCCTAGGGCATTTCACTGAATATCTTTAAGCCCCAGTTAACTCATATATTTTAAAATATATTTGTTTTGGTAATACTTGCCTTACTGAGTTGTACTGATACATAGAGATGCCAAATTGCAACTTTTAATTTTTTTCTCCACCATATGGGTAGTTCTTAGAATAAGGAAAGGCCTCAAAAGATTGAGATTTGTTTTTTTATGTTAAATAAACTTTTTCTTTTGGATTTTCCTATTTGTTTTTCACCGTTGTTTCTTTTCACTGTTTCTCATACACCTCAATCACATCAAAATCAATGCTTTCTTGATATCTAATACTAAAGAGCTTGCTGGATATTTATAAAATATTCCGAGCACCATATTACATGTTTAGAATTATTTTTATGTTATACAAGCAGATAAAGCAAGTCTGTGATCCCACCAAAGCAAGTCTTTGATTCTAAGTCTGTTTATAATTGGACTAACAGAAGGGTCAAATGTTTTCCTTTCCTGAAGGAATATTTGCTTTTCTCCAGATTCTTAAATGGTAAATTCATTTATTTTCTAAAATAATAGGAAACTGTTTACTACTTCTCTTAATCTTGACTTATGAGGCTTTCTGCTACCTTGTTACAACTGTATGCTAAATCTTTGTAGGAGAAATACTTTCTAATTAAATCTACAGAAAATTCGGATCACAGGATGGTGCTGTAGCCAGAATCTAGGCCATTAGTAATCTCAACTGAAAATCCAGTCTTGTGTAGAGACAGGGTCTCACTGTGTCACCCACACTGGAGTGCAGTGGCATGATCCTAGTTCACTGCAGCCTTGAGTTCCTGGGCTCAAGCCATCCTCCTGCCTCAGCTTCCCATTGGGACCACAGGTGCATACAACTGATCCATCTGCATTTCTTTCCCCCATAGAGTCAGGGTCTCGCTATGTTGTCCAGGCTGGTCTCAAACTCCTGGCTTCAGGTGATCCTCCTTGGCCTCCCGAAGTGTGGGATTATAGGTGTGAACCACCACACCCATTCTTAACTTAAATCTCTACTTTTCAGTAACATGAAAATTTAAAAATCTCAAGTAGAACTGGTATAAAAAGAGAGAAAAGAAAAATCCAAGAGTGAGAAATGAAACACACTGTTAGAGAAATTTGAGGAATGAAGATATGAAAAAGGAGTACTTTTAAATTTCTAGCATATCTGAAAGAAGGCAAGAAAAAAAAATTAGTTTATAAGTTTTTTTTTTTAAGAGTAGCTTTTTTATTTTATTTTATTTTTTATTTTTTATTTTTTTTTTTTTTTTTTTTTTTTGAGATGGAGATTTGCTCTTGTTGCCCAAGCTGAAGTGCAATGGCGCGATCTCGGCTCACTGCAACCTCTGCCTATCAGGTTCAAGCGATTCTTCTGCCTCAGCCTCCTCAGTAGCTGGGATTAACAGGCGTGCACCACCATGCCCTGCTAATTTTTTGTATTTTTAGTAGAAACGGGGTTTCACCATGTTAGCCAGGCTGGTCTCAAACTCCTGACCTCTGGTCATCTGCCCACCTCAGCCTCCCAAGGTGCTGGGATTACAGGCATGAGCCACCGCACCCGGCCAAGACTAGCATTTTTTAAAAGTAATATATTTCATTACTTGCAAGTATAAATGGTAAATAACTTAAACTAAACTTATTATAACTGAGCAGAATTTTAAATATTTACTTTCCACTTCCTAGCTTATCTTTTTAAGCCATGGAATTTAGTGTCATTGTTTATTTTTTAATAGATGTTCCTAGAATACTTTATATGTATATTTTTTGAGACAGAGTCTCACTCTGTTGTCCAGGCTGGAGTGCAGTGGAGTGATCTCGGCTCACTACAACTTACACCTCCAGGTTCAGGCGATTCTCCTTGCTCAGACTCCCCAGTAGCCAGGATTACAGGTGTGCACCACCACGCCCAGTTCATTTTTGTATTTTCAGTGCAGACAGGGTTTCACCATGTTGACCAGGCTGGCCTCCAACTCCTGACCTCCGGTGATCCATCTCCCTCAGCCTCCCAAAGTGTTGGGATTACAGGCATGAGCCACTGTGCCTGGCCTACTTTATGATTCTTAATGACAGTTCTCATAGTCTAAATTTTCTTTCTATAGTCTGTATTATATTATTTTACTTTGAAATTATAAATCATAGAAAATTTCAAATCAGCCTCTTTTTAAGTGAACACAAATTATGGATTTTAAAATAAAGTGTTAGATAATTTATGAACAAAGATCATATTCTGTGTACCTACCATGAGTAAAACACTCTAAGTCCCGTCTGCCCTTCAATTGCTGAGTAAGGATATTACGTGTATGTTATTGGAATGCCTCCTCACTCAGCTTCCTTTTCTTACCAATTTATATTTCAACACAACAGAATAGGGTTGGAAGTATATTTTTGTGTTTGTAGAAGAAAGCACAGCTAACCAGCTTATGTAGGATTCAATTCTAAGACCTTGGTTTTATTAATGATGTTTTCCCCTGACTAAAATGACTATTTATATAAGTTTTCAGGTTTCTAACTTATCTAAATATGTGATGAACTTTGAAGGAAGTACACAAAACATGTTAGGAACTAGTAAGTTAGGGAAACAAGACATGAATACATTATGTAATAAAGGTGACTAGATAGAGTCCAGCTTAAAATAAGCAATACAAACAATAGCAGTTCTTAGGAGGAAATCAGTGTACTGGTGTACTACTACACCATAGTACATATAGTGTACTACTCCCTGGGCGTGCTACTCTTCTAGTCTTCCCTGTTTTATTAAACAGCAATACCAGTTGCTCAAGCCAGACACAGTCATTCTTGATGCTCTTTTCCCCTTACCTACAACACTCTATTAGCAAGTCCAGTCAACTTCACCTCTAGAATATATCCCAAATCATAGAAAGCATAAAACCAATAGTAAATCTCTGTTGTATTTACTCTTAAATTTTCATTCCACATCTATAATCTGATGAAACAGCAACTGACATTTGTGTTGCACTTTTCACTTTGACACCTTTATTTGATTCTTGTCATCACTATTAGAAATATTTAGAGCAAGATTTAGGTAGAGTCTTATAAAAGAGGTGGGATTTTTGCTGGGTTTTGGTAGACAAGTTATTTGGGAATAAGGAGAGAAGAGTGATGACAATTTAGAGGGAAATATTTTGAACAGGATGAATAAGGTTTAAAGTTTTACATAAAGTTGGACTGTTGCATGGACTTTTAGGGACAATACACAATTTAGATAATGTGAGACAAGTTGAAGATTCGTATGCAATAGCTTTTTCGTATACTATAAAATGCATAAAATTAAAATTATTGTGTCAATTTGGATCTATAGCCTTGTTCCTTTGTCTCATTGTTCAAAGACATCTATACAGATGTATCATCATTATTGTAATTCAAATAATTCCTGTGAATCGTATTAAAATAATTTCAAGGGGTAGTCCAGCCAGTGGGTCTCAAATATTTTATACCATTTATATGTTCCACCCAGTTCAAACATCTGTTCAGTTGAGAACAGTTGTTTCATTCATAAGTTCACCCATAATGAATTAGTGAGTCACCCATAAATAAAAACTAGGGACAGGCACTGGCATGGTGGTTCATACCTGTAATCTTAGTACTTTGGGAGGCCAAGGCAGGAGGATTGCTTGAGACCGGAAGTTCAAAACAAGCCTGGGCAACATAGTGAGACCCTGTCCCTATCAAAAAATAAAAGCCAGGCATGGTAGTATGTGCCTGTAGTACCAGCTACTCAGGAAGCTGAAGCAGGAGGTTCACTTGAGCCCAAGAGTTCAAGGTTACAGTGAGCCATGATCATGTCACTGCACTCCAGCTCCTGAAAGACAGAGCAAGATCTTATCTCAAAAAAACACACAACTGTAGATAATGAAGAGAACATACTTGTCATCTACTTAAGCCTAAAACATCTTAGTTTTGTCTTATTTCATCTGATTATTGTATCTACATTTAGCCAAAATTCAGATTGGCTTAATAAAGCAGATGTATTAGAATACGTCTTACAGATCTTGTCCAAAGCAATTTTTAAGTACATTATTTTCTAGTAAATTTAAATGATGACAAAAATAAAAACTATTAACTTTTTAATCTTCTATGGTTTATTTATAATAGTGCCTTAATTTGTAGTAACATTTAGACACTTTGTCATGTATCGTCTTTATTTTCTAGTCTTTTAAATTAAAATTTTATGCAGCATATCTGTACCTCTCAACTTCATATCAATTTTATATGATAAAAAAATTGAATACTATAGCTTGTGAATTATAGATACTGTCCTTGAAATTACCTTCACCACAAACTTTAAATTTTTCATAGTATGCTTTAAATTGCTAAATTCTCTGACCAATTCCTGAATAATTTTCATAATTCACCCTTAATTAAGCCTTTTAAAAAATTAACTATAACCACTAACCATATATGTGCTATAGACTATCAATGTGAACGCTATAATCTTTTAAAGTTTCTATTAATATATTTCAACTAAAGTTATGTATTTTAGGTAGATCAGTTTTCACAGCACATATAGCAAAAGTAAGACACATGTTAGGATTTTTAAGTTATAGCTAAAATTTTGCTTATTTTTAAGTTTAGTAATTTATAAAGGATGTTATTTCCAACTAGAATTATTTTTAATCTGCTTATTTTTTAAATATTTTCTTTTACAGCTTGATGTGTGAAAAAAGAATTTTTGAAACTGTGAATAGTGTAAGGCATCCCTTTCTGGTGAACCTTTTTGCATGTTTCCAAACCAAAGAGCATGTTTGCTTTGTAATGGAATATGCTGCCGGTGGGGACCTAATGATGCACATTCATACTGATGTCTTTTCAGAACCAAGAGCTGTGTGAGTATGCTTTAGACATTTATCTGAGTTTTTCCATGACTGATTTAATGTGGGAAGGAAAAGAGATTCTTTGAATTTTAGATGTTTTTCCTAACAGAAAATAGATCTCTGCAAGAAATATTAGAACTCCTTACTTACTTTTTTGCCATATACTTTTTGTATGTATTCTGTTGTCTGTGTTGAAAATGTCATGGATTATCCTAAACCACAATTAATTCTTTAGATAAACAATGTAGATTCATTTTAGTAAAATTTCTTTTTGTGCTACTAGATTTTCTCACTAGAGAATGCCATTCAGAATTACAGCTTTGAAGACAGATTATACTCAAAATGCACTATTAAGTTTTTGAAAAGAAAGTACAGAAGAGTCTGTATCATATATTTATATAAAATGTTTGTATTTGCCTTTCTAAAGAGTAATTTAAAAGAATATCAAGTATTTGCATCCTTGTGCTTAAAATATCTCTGAACAAATGTAAAAGAAACTGGTTATGTGTGTTGCCTCCAGACAAAGGGATAAAGAGCAGACTTTTCACTGTAAACTTTTTGTAGTTTTTGAAGTCAAGGTTTGGCTTATTCAAATACATAAGAATAATAGTAAACACTTGAAATTATATATGCATATATGTATATTTTCCCTGTTAGTATCTTAATTTTATAGCTGTTAAATGGTGGAGCTAATATTTGAACCTAGGAAAGTGCTATTAATACCTACACCCTGCATGCTGGTGTTTACCAAATTTGTGTTTCCAGCCCCGTCCTCTTACCTAAACTTCCAACTCTAATAATATTCAGTGGTCAGCTAGTTTTCCATTTGCGTGGCTAAGTATCTTACTTAACAACTTAAACTGAACTGATTTTTTCCATTTTTCTATCTACCTCATCTACTACACTCCAAGCCTGCTACTCTTAATCTTCCCTATTTTATTAACCAGATTCAAGCCAGAACACAAGAAGTCATTCTTGATGCTCTTTTTCCCTTAACTTCGGCACTCAAACTATTAGCAAGTCCAGTCAACTCCACCTGTAGAATATATCCCAAATCATAGGACGCATAAATCTAGTACTAAATCCCTATTATATTTACTCTTTAGTTTTCATTCCACATCTATAATCTGATGAAATAGCAACTGACATCCGTGTTGTACTTTCACTTTGATTTCTCCATTTGATTCTTGTCATAACCATTAGAGGTATTTAAAGCAGATAATTGTAATACTGTCATAACCTTGAAGTTTCAGATGAGGGAAATAGGAGTTAATTTGAATGGTACTGAAGCATTTTAAAAGGAGACAAAAGCCAGAAAGTAGTAGAAGGCTACGAATAATTCATTCCCTCAATAAGGCAGAGTATTACGATTAAGCCTAGCCCATGCTGCCATAGGAATTTGCTTTTATTTTTTATGATTGTTTTTGTTCTTAAAATAATATATATAAATGTAGTTTGCCTTAAGAAGCTGTTATTTTTGCTGAGAATATAAATTATATACAAATAAAACCATAAAGTTCAGTGAAAATGCAAGAATACAATGCTACATTACAGAACTCCAAATCTGAAGTACCTCCCTTTATCGTTCAGTTCTCAGATCAAATGTCATTTCTTTAAAGGTAATTTTCTGAGTACCCTAGCTAAAATATCACATCACTAACCAATTCAATTCACTCTATTTTCTGTATTATCTTTTTCATATCATTTTATTTCTACGTGAAATCTGATTTATTTTTAAAATTTTTATTGTCTGTCTTATTTCACTTAAAAGAGAGGAGCAAGGACCATATCTGTCCTGTTTATTAGTGAAATGCCTAAAAGAACACCTGGAACATATTAGGCAATCAGTGAATTTTTATTGATTGAAACCGTAGAATCAAAATAGCTTGATTTCTAGCTTTGTTGTTTTGTAGTCTAACTTTAGACAAATTACGTTTTCTGAGCTTCATTATCTGCTTCTATAAAATATTTATCTTAAGGCTTGATTGAAGATTAAGTAAGCTAATAAATGAAGATAACTGACACAATACCTGACAAACAGGAGCATTCAATAAAATACGTATTTTACATAGTATACCTAATTAATCAAGGCAGTCTGTTTACAAAGAAAGAAATCAATGGGAAGCCATGGCTCACGCCTGTAATCCCAGCACTTTGGGAGGCAGAGGCAGGCAGATCACTTAGCAGATCACTTAAGCTCAGGAGCTCTAGACCAGCCTGGCCAACGTGGTGAAACCCTGTCTATACTAAAAATACAAAAATTGGCCGGGCGCGGTGGCTCAAGCCTGTAATCCTAGCACTTTGGGAGGTCGAGACGGGCGGATCACGAGGTCAGGAGATCGAGACCAGCCTGGCTAACAGGGTGAAACCCCGTCTCTACTAAAAAATACAAAAAAACTAGCCGGGCGAGGTGGCGGGCGCCTGTAGTCCCAGCTACTCGGGAGGCTGAGGCAGGAGAATGGCGTAAACCCGGGAGGCGGAGCTTGCAGTGAGCTGAGATCCGGCCACTGCACTCCAGCCTGGGCCACAGAGCCAGACTCCCTCTCCAAAAAAAAAAAAAAAAAATACAAAAATTAGCTAGGCATGGTGGCAGGCGCCTATAATCCCAGCTATTTGGGAAACTGAGGCAGAAGACTCACTTGAACCCCAGAGGCAGAGGTTGCAGTGAGCCAAGGTCACATCACTGCACTCCATCCTGGGTGACAGAGTGAGACCCCCGAAATTAAAAAAGAGAGAGCAATCAATGTAGTTTTATAATTGTTACAGTATTGTTTTGCCACTAAAATAAGTTTGCTAAGAAAATTATGTTTAACGATCTTAAGCAATTTTTTTTTTTTTTTTGAGGCAGTCTTGCTCTGTCGCCCAGGCTGGAGTGCAATGGCATGATCTTGGCTCACTGCAACCTCTGCCACCCATGGTCAAGAGATTATCCTGCCTCAGCCTCCCAAATAGCTGGGACTACAGGCGTGTGCCACCACGCCCAGCTAATTTTTGTATTTTTAGTAGAGACGGGGTTTCACTGTGTCGGCCAGGCTAGTCTTACTCCTGACCTCAGGTGATCTGCCTCCTTCTGCCTCCCTCAGCCTCCCAAAGTGCTGGGATTACAGGCGTGAGCCACCATGTCTGGCCATCTTAAGCAATTTTAAGATTACATTTATTTTAACAAACTTCAGTAGATCCTTTAAACTTCTGGTAAGTTATATAATTTTTAATGTATAATCAAGTAAGTATTTCTAAGTAGTTGCATTTTATTTTTGTTTTTGTTTTTTATTTCTGTGTTGGGGAGTCTAAGCCCTGATGAAACTGCCTGGCGGACCCTGACCACCACACCCCTCCCCCACCCAAGCCCCACGTTTAAAAATTATAGACCCGTGCTCTCTTCAGCAGCGCATATACTAAAATTGGAACGATATAGAGAAGATTAGCATGGCCCCTGCGTAAGGATGACACGCAAATTCATGAGGCATTCCATATTTTTCTAAAATTGAGGCAGTAATTAATAGCCTACCAACAAAAAAAGCCCAGGACCAGATGGATTCACAGCCAGATTCTACCACAGGTACAAAGAGGAACTGGTACCATTCCTTCTGAAACTATTCCAAACAATAGAAAAAGAGGGAATCATCCCGAACTCATTTTATGAGGCCAGCATCATCCTGTTACCAAAACCTGGCAGAGACACAACAACAACAAAAAAATTTCAGACCAATATCCCTGATGAACATCGATGCGAAAATCCTCAGTAAAATACTGGCAAACCAAATCCAGCAGCACATCAAAAAGCTTACCCACCACGATCAAGTCAGCTTCCTCCGTGGGATGCAAGGCTGGTTCAGCACATGCAAATCAATAAACGTAATCCATCACATAAACAGAACCAATGACAAAAACCACATGATTATCTCAATAGATGTAAAAAAAGGCCTTCGATAGGCAGGGGGTGGCAGTGAGCAGAGATCTCGCCACTGCACTCCAGCATGGCGATAGAACAGGACTCTGTCTCCCAAAAAAAAAAAAAAAAAGGCTGGGTGCAGCGGCTCACACCTATAATTCCAGCACTTTAGGAGGCCAAGGCGGGCAGATCACCAGGTTGGGATATCAAGACCAGCCTGACCAACATGGCGAAATACCGTCTCTACTAAAAACACAAAAAAATTAGCTGGGTGTGGTGACGCATGCCTGCAGTGTCAGCTGCTTGGGAGGCAGGAGAATCACTTTAACCATGGAGGCGGAGGTTGCAATGAGCCAAGATCCGCCACTGCACTCCATCCTGGGCAACAAAGCGAGACTCCATCTCAAAAAAAAAAAAAAGAAAAGGCCTTAGATAAAATTCAGCAACCCTTCATGTTAAAAACTCAATAAACTAGGTGTTGATGGGATGTATCTCAAAATAATAAGAGCTATTTATGACCGACCCACAGCCAGTGTCATACTGAATAGGTGAAAGCTGGAAGCATTCCCTTTGAAAACTGGCACAAGACAAGGATGCCCTCTCTCACCACTCCTATTCAACATAGTATTGGAAGTTCTGGCCATAGTAGTCAGGCAAGAGAAAGAAAGAAAGTTTATTAAAATAGGAAGAAAGGAAGTCACATTGTCTCTGTTTGGAGATGACATGATTGTATATTTAGAAAACCCCATTGTCTCAGCCCAAAATCTCCTTAAGCTGATAAGCAACTTCAGCAAAGTCTCAGGATACAAAATCAATGTGCAAAAATCACAAGCATCCCTAAACACCAATAATAGACAGCTGAATCATGAATAAACTCCCATTCACAGTTGCTACAAAGAGAATAAAATACCTAGGAATACAACTTACAAGGGATGTGAAGGACCTCTTCAAGGAGAACTACAAACCACTGCCCCAGGAAATAAGAGAGGACACAAACAAATGGAAAAACATTCCATGCTCATGGATAGGAAAAATCAATATCATGAAAATGGCCATACTGTCCAAAGTAATTTATAGATTCAATCCCCATTAACCTGCCATTGACTTTCTTCCCAGAATTAGAAAAAACTACTTTAGGCTGGGTGTGGTGGCTCACGCCTGTAATCCCAGTACTTCGGGAAGTTGAGGCGGATGGATCACTTGAGATCAGGAGTTTGAGAGTAGCCTGACCAACATGGTGAAACTCCATCTCTACTAAAAATACACAAATTAGGGGTGGTGGTACACGCCTGTAATCCCAGCTACTCGGGAGTCTGAGTCAGGAGAATTGCTTGAACCCGGGAGGTGGAGGTTGCAGTGAGCAAAGATCGCGCCACTGCACTCCAACCTGGGCGACAGAGTGAGACTCCATCTCAAAAAAAAAGAAAAAAAAAAAAACTACTTTAAATTTCATATGGAACCAAAAAAGAGCCTGTATAGCAAAAAGAGCAAAGTTGGAGGCATCACGCTACCTGACTTCAAACTGTACTACAAGACTGCAGTAACCAAAATACCATGGTACTGGTACCAAAACAGATATATAGACCAATGGAACAAAACAGAGGCCTCAGAAATAACACCACACATCTACAACCATCTCATCTTTGAGAAACCTAACAAAAACAAGTAACAGGGAAAGGATTCCCTATTTAATAAATGGTGTTGGAAAAACTAGCCATATGTGGCCATATGTAGCCATATGTGGGGAATTGAAACTGGAACCCTTCCTTACACCTTATACAAAAGTTAACCGAAGATGGATTAAAGACTTAAACATAAGACTCAAAACCATAAAAACCCTAGAAGAAAACTTAGGCAGCACCATTCAGGACATAGGCACGGGCAAAGACTTCATGACTAAAACACCAAAAGCATTGGCAACAGCCAAAATTGACAAATGTGATCTGATTAAACTAAAGAGCTTCTGCACAGCAAAAGAAACTGTCATCAGAGTGAACAGGCAACCTACAGAATGGGAGAAAAATTTTGCAATCTATCCATCTGACAAAGGGCTAATATCCAGAATCTGCAAGGAACTTAAACAAATTTACAAGAGAAAAAACAACCCCATCAAAAAGTAGGCGAAAGATATGAACAGACACTTCTTAAGACATTTATTCAAAAAACATGAAAAAAAGCTCATCATCACTGGTCATTAGAGAAATGCAAATCAAAACCACAATGAGATGCCATCTCACACCAGTTAGAATGGCGATCATTAAAAAGTCAGGAAACGACAGATGCTGAAGAGGATGTGGAGAAATAGGAACACTTTTACACTGTTGGTGGGAGTGTAAATTAGTTCAACCATTGTGGAACACAGTGTGGTGATTCCTCAAGAGTCTAGAACTAGAAATACCATTTGACCCAGCCATCCCATTACTGGGTATATACCCAAAGGATTATAAATCATTCTGTAAAGACACATGCATACGTATGTTTATGGGAACACTGTTCACAATAGCAAGGACTTGGAACCAACCCAAAGGCCCATCAATGATAGACTGCATAAAGAAAATGTGGCACATATATACCATGAAATACTATACAGCGATAAAAAACGGTGAGTTCATATCCTTTTCAGGACATGGATGAAGCTGGAAACCATCATTCTCAGCAAACACAGAAAACCAAACACCACATGTTCTCACTCATAAATGGGAGTTGAAGAATGAGAACACATGGACACAGGGAGGGGAACATCACACACGAGGGCCTATCAGAGTTTGGGGGATAGGGGAGGGATAGCATTAGGAGAAATTCCTAATGCAGATGACGGGTTGATGGGTGCAGCAAACCACCATGGCACATGTATACCTATGTAACAAACCTGCACGTTCTGCACATGTATCCCAGAACTTAAAGTATAATTTAAAAGTAAATAGGCCAGGCGCGGTGGCTCACACCTGTAATCCCAGCACTTTGGGAGGCCGAGGCGGGCGGATCACGGGGTCAGGAGATCCAGACCATCCTGGCTAACAAGGTGAAACCCCGTCTCTACTAAAAATACAAAAAATTAGGCGGGCCTGGTGGTACGTGCCTGTAGTCCCAGCTACTCGGAGGCTGAGGCAGGAGAATGGCGTGAACCGGAGAGGCGGAGCTTACAGTGAGCCGAGATTGCGCCACTGCACTCCAGCCTGGGCGACAAAGCGAGACTCCGTCTCAAAAAAAAAAAAAAAAAAAAAAGTAAACAGATCTTTTCAGAAACAAAAAAAACATACATACATACATATATAAATATATATATATATAGAAAAAAATAAAAATGCCGGGCACAGTGGCTCACGCCTGTAATCACAGCACTTTGGGAGGCGGAGGCGGGCGGATCACCTGAGGTCAGAAGTTTGAGACCAGCCTGACCACGTGGAGAAGCCCTGTCTCTACTGAAAATACAAAATTAACCGGGCGTGGTGGCACATGCCTATATTCTCAGGTACTCGGGAGGCTGAGGCAAGAGAGTCGCTTGAACTCGGGAGGCGGAGGTTGCGGTGAACTGAGATCGCACCATTGCACTCCAGCCTGGGCAACAAGAGCAAAACTCCATCTCAAGAAACAAAATAAATAAATAAAAATTATTGACCCATTTTTAATAAAAATAGGCAAATATAAAACATAGTTATATTATCTACATGTGAATGTAAATATATTCTGAAAGTTTGGAATAATGTTAAAGTGACAAGAATTATCCGTATGAACTGCAGTGGAATGAGGTGAGATGGAGATAGATGGATGAAATAGTGTACTTTGGAGAGAAGCGTATTACATGTTTTATAGAGAAAATACTCATGTTATTACTTTTATCATTAAAAACTAATTATCCTAAGTGTTTATAGGCTATTCTACACTGAAGACATTTGCATTTTTAAATCTATTCATTTATTTCCTCCTTGTTCAATAAGCCTATCGTGTATATCAAGCATTATGCTATGAACTTAGGATAAAAACTGAAAAAGACAAACATGGTCCTGTGCCTCAAGAATTATTCTCTCTCGGCACAGGTTTTCTGAGATCCAAACCCATATACCCAGCTTTTATATATCATCACCTGCCCCACAGACAAAGTCAACCTGTCAAATGCCAAACCTAGTTTTGTCACAAAACCTTGGCTACCTCTGTTTCTTTTATCCATTCATTCTACTAAGATGGAAACCTTGAAAGTTACCTGTAGCTCTTCCCACTTCCTTATCCTGTAATGGGATAGCACCTTCTGTCATGCTAATTTTTAGTTCTTGTGAATCTGTATCTCTGTTGCCACTACAGTAGATGTTCTCATGATCTTTTCATCTAAACTATGATAAAAGCCTTATCTGTTCTTTTTTCCTCTGGATCTCTACCTACTTCTCCATCCTTCACATTGCTGCTACCAGAAAACAAATGCCATCATTCTCCTCTGATTAAAATGGTTTGATTCTCTGTCACTAAGAGAAAAAATTTCAGTATCCATAATATGACATTCAGGGTCCTTCACCCAGGTTATCTTTCCAGCCTAATCTCCTACTTCTTCCCCAGATACACCCATCCTTTACTTCAGCCACACCAGACTTACTTGTTATCAAACGTGTTAACGCCTTTTGCACCTCTATTTCTTTTTTCTCTCAGGTAAGTATTTTTCCCCCACAAAACTTCTGCCTGTCACACTGTCCTTTGTCCTTATGGTATATTGTAATTCCTTCTGCAAAACCAGATCAAATGTCCCCTCTGAGGTTCTCAGTGACTACACTAGGCAAAGTTAATGGCTTTAATTGTCAAAACTGTACTTTTCTCATTTTTAAATTTTACCCCTAATATCTAGCACAATGTGTGATACATAGTGGGGACTAAAAAAAAAATTTGTGAAATAAATTAATGATAGGTCTGCTTTGAAGTATAAACATACAAGCTGGGATTCAAGAGCAATAAAATTTATTAAACTTCTATTGATTTAATTCTTCAAACAGATTTTATGCTGCTTGTGTAGTTCTTGGGTTGCAGTATTTACATGAACACAAAATTGTTTATAGGTAAGTTAATTTTTAATTTTTTCTAATGGCTTGCTTTGGTGTGATTTAGAATTAAAGATAGTGTTTTGTGTTTCTTAAACATTTTATGTTTAACCAGCTTCTTAGTTTTCTCCTTCATCTGATAAGTCAAACCCCAATTTTGAAAGACATGTGGTTAGCACTATGATTATATGATGAACTTTTTGTTTCCTAATCCATAGCACATTTTCTAATTAAAATAGTCAAATTATGGCTTGGTCTATGATAGTGCATTTCTCAACAATATTCATCCTAGTGAATATTTAGCATTCAAACAACTCATTGCAAAAAACCTCCATAGACCAATACTGCTAAAAACGTGTCCGTGATGAGACAAGTAGCTTGTGTTAGAGTGTAAAACATCACACTGCTTCCCTCGTTACGAAGTCTTATTGTCAACTGAACTAAATAGTGTATTGGTGATGTAGCTGATCTCTGTAATTTGTGGCCCAGCAGCTAGTCTGTGAACCACACTTTGACTAGCACTCACTGCCCAAGACCAAGCAGATATGAGAAGACTAGTCAGAATTAGAAGTCTATAAACATTGGATTATTTAAGTTTTTTTTTCTTTTCTTTTCTTTTTTTTTTTTTTTTTTTTTGAGACAGAGTTTTACTTTTGTCGCCCAGGCTGGAGAGCAATGCACGATCTCGGCTCATGGCAACCTCTGCCTCCCGGGTTCAAGCGATTCTCCTTCCTCAGCCTCCTGAGTACCTGGAATTACAGGTGCCCACCACCATGCCCAGCTAACTTTTATATTTTTAGTATAGACAGAGTTTCACCATGTTGGCCAGGCTGGTCTTGAAACTCCTGACCTCAGGTGACTACCCGCCTCGGCCTCCCAAAGTGCTAAGATTACAGTTGTGAGCCGCCACACCCAGTCAGGTAAGGTTCTAATGATGTTTTCATGATAAAGTTCTGTTTTACCTAACGGATAAAATATTTCCTGGGCTCAGTGGCTCAAACGTGTAACCCCAGTATTTGGGGAGGCCAAGGTGAGAGGATTGCTTCAGTCTAGGAGTTTGAGACCAGCCTGGGCAACATAGTGGTATTCTGTCTCTACAAAAAAATCTAAAAATCAGCCAGGAGTGATGATATCTGCCTGTATCTGGGCTACTCAGGAGGCTGAGGTGGGGGAATTGCTTGAGCCTGGGAGGTCAAGGCTGCAGTGAGCCATGATTATGCCACTGTACCCCACTTAGACAACAGAGCGAGTACCTTGTATCACAAAAACAAAAAATAAATTGAACAAAATGGATAAAATGTTGTCAATTTGCCTAATTTGTAATCAACTAGTATGGATGGATAGCTTTCTCTCATTCTTTCAGAAGATGAAACCTGCCCTCTGATGCCTTATTAATACTGTTAACTTTACAGTTCTTTCTTATGGATGGCATATAAGCAAACTTTAAAACTAGATTAAGTTGCCCAGGCGCAGTGGCTCACGCCTGTAATCCCAGCACTTTTGAAGGCCGAGGCAGGTGGATCACCTGAGGTCAGGAGTTCGAGACCAGCCTGGCCAACATGGTGAAAACCCATCTGTACTACAAATAAAAAAAAAAAAAAATTAGCCAGACTTGGTGGTGGGCACCTGTAGTCCCAGCTGCTTGGGAGTCTGAGGCACAAGAATTGCTTGAACCTGGAAAGTAGAGGTTGCAGTGAGCCGAGATCATGCCAGTGCACACCAGCCTGGGTGACAGAGCGAGACTCTGTCTTTAAAAAAAGAAAAAAAAAAAAAGGGCTGGGTGTGGTGTCTCATGCCTGTAATCCCAGCACTTGGGGAGGCCAAGGCCAGCGGATCACAAGGTCAGGAGTTCAAGACTAGCCTGGCCAACATAGTGAAACCCCCTCTCTAATAAAAATACAAAAATTAGCCAGGTGTGGTGGCACACGCCTGTAGTCCCAGCTACTTGGGAGGCTGAGGTAGGAGAATCGCTTGTACCTGGGAGGCAGAGGTTGCAGTGAGCCAAGACCATGCCATTGCACTCCAGCCTGGGTGACAAAGTGAGACTCCGTCTCAAAAGAAAAAAAAAAAAGTGGATTAAATTAGATTATCACAAATAAATTAAATACATTCTTCCTTTTTTATGTAACAGGAGAATAATTTCTCATAAGCTACCTTATATAGAGCAATAAGCTTACTAAAAGGAAGAAAACAATGTGATATAGTATTTAAATCTCAAATCATAACTTGGAAATCCCATTTTTAATAAAGAGAAAGTACAGTTCCAGTTGAAATTATTTTTTTAACTATATAACCTACTGATTTTTTTTTTCATGCTGTATCTTTTTATCCTGAACAGAGATTTGAAATTGGATAACTTATTGCTAGATACAGAGGGCTTTGTGAAAATTGCTGATTTTGGTCTTTGCAAAGAAGGTAATCGAATGTTTTTAAGTTTCTTTTCTGATAAATTACTGTTTGTGCATCAGTAGTTTTCAAGTTTGTCTATGGAAAACAAACTGTACTTTTAACTTTATTCTTCATTAAGACATTGTAGATATAATGAAGACATTGCTTATATAACCTAATTATCACATTAAGAATTTGTTCTGTGAATACGAATAAGGTTAAATGTATAGAAATAATAGTAAGCTTCTCTGCGTGATTAATAATTTTGTCACTACTTTAAGGAAGTATTGCTTAAGCACCAAAATCATTTATTCCAGTGAGACTGTACACAGTGAATTTCATAGGCCTGATAATTTACTTCCAGCTTCTTAAAACTGGAAACATTTAAAAATAGAAAATAAATAGAGATAGGTATCTCAAGTATGTTTTTTGTATATTCAAAAGTAAATAAGTAAATTGGGGAAATTTGAATCAGGTAACATAAGAAAGGATAAAGATCATGGGCTTAGTAACCAAACAGTTCTAGGTTTGAATCATGGCTTTGCTACTATTTGCTGTTTGTCTTTGGAAAACTTAGTTTTAATCTCTTTGAGTCTTACTTCTCCAACCATAAAAAAATGGACATAGTTCTTTCTGTTTACTAGTACTAACATTGCCTATCTCCCTCTGCACTGCTGGCTTCTATTTGCTGTTTAGCTTTGTTTCCATAGTACATTAACACAGGGAATGGTACATCTTAAGTATTCAGTGAGTGTTTGATTAATAAGTAGCTGGACGAATAAATGAATGAACTCTGTAGATATATGCCCATCACATACCCACTGACATAATTGCTGAATCAAGTCAGTTTTTTTCTTTAACTGGGCTTCTTTTTATTGGACACTGTTGATCTAAATGCTTTTGTTTCTCAGCATCTCCCCTTAGCCGGCTGCTCTTCACTGCAGTTTTTTGACTAGCAGCTATATCCTAATGACTCTCAAATCTATTATTTCCTTTCATATGGATTCCAAAGATATATATTCAACTATCTACTAGACAGCTCTGCCTGAACAGTGAAGAGACACCTCAAACACTACCCAAACAAAAATGACTTATTTTCCTCAGGTAGTCTGGTTGTTGGTACCACAATCCCCTCAGTCTTCAATCTGAAAGCAAGGAATTATCTTGCGTTCTATCCTGTTCTCTTACTTTCCATATGTAGTTATTCAAAAAATTCTACTGCCACTTAACCTCCTGAATATTTCTGAAATCTGTCATTTCCAGTCAACTCCTGCTAGCCATCATCTTGTTTTGACAAGACAGGTATAATAATCTCATAATTGTTCCTATTTCTAGTCTTTTTCTATCCCAAATCAGCCTGCCATGTAATTGCTGAATTGTTTAAGGAGTCCATATAAATACAGATCGGACCATGGCACACACCTGCTGAAAACTCTTCAGTGGCTAGGATAAGGTGACATAGAGTGCCCTTCCTGATCTGCCTGCCTGCCTTCCTCTCTGGCCTCATCTCTTGCTGCTCCCTGTTTAGTACTTTTTGCTCCAGCAACTATGAATTGCTTGTAGTCTGTGTCTCTCTAGCACTGTCACCCATCCCAACTCTATTTGCTGACTAACATCTGCACATCCTTCTCATTCAACTCAAGTGTAACCTCTGCAGGCAAATTACCAGAGATTCCCTTTTACTACCCCAACTCCCAACTCTGCTTTAGGAGCCCTTCTTCACTATTCTGCATTATCTTGCTCTTCCCTTGTTATTATAAAATTATCAATAAATATCCATTTTCCTCCAGTCTCCTGTAAACCCCTTAAAGAACCGTGTCTAACTCTCATTTTTGTGTTCCCGCTACTTGGCACAGGTGCCTAGAACATAAAAGGTACAGAAAATATGTGTGTTGAATAACCAGACTTATTAATGCATTATCATAAAAACATATTTAGTAGATTATAATAATATAGCTAACAACTTTTGAGTGCTTCGTATGCCAAGAATTTTGCAAAATGCTTCATCATATGCATATCTCCTGTAATTCATAACAATCATATGAAGGTAGATAGTTTTTTTGAAGGAAATATTTAATTTTTTATTTTATTTTTATTTGTATAAATTTATGGGGTACAAGTGCAATTTTGTTACATGCATAAATTGCGTAGTGGTGAAATCAGGGCTTTTAGGATATTCGTCACCCAAATAACATACACTGTACCCATTAAGTAATTTCTCATCATCCACCCCGCTCCCACCTCCTTACCCTTCTGAGTCTGAGTCTTCCTTGTCTTTATCATTCCACACTGGTAGATGGTATTATTAACCCTCATATACAGATGAAGAAACCTAGGCTTTGATGTTAGACAACTTTCCCAACCTCTCACAGTTAACAAATGACAGAACTGGAACTTAAACCAGGTATTTATTAATCTAGAGCCTGATATTAACCACTTCCATGGAGCTTTACCAGTCTGTAAGAAACATAAGTTCTATTTCTTTGTTAATTAACTTTTTCCTAGTTTTGGCCAAGTTACTAAAAGGCTGGTGCAGAACTCATATAGATATTAATACTATATCACTGTTTTTTAAAATAATATTTTATTGAAGAAAATAAAAATCATTATGATAGTGTTAAAGAAATTTTGCCAAAAAAAATTTCCCCACTCCAGTGTGCTAATGTATCTAATTGTGCCCTTCAAGTCTTGGTTCATAGACATACAAATTCATTTCTATTTTGTAATCTCTATATATGCATACCTAATTATTCTTAATTTAGAATTTAGAACTTTTCTTTAAAATTCTTAATGCTTGTAATCCCAGCACTTTGGGAGGCCAAGGCAGGCGGATCACGAGGTCAGGAGATCGAGACCATCCTGGCTAATACGGTGAAACCCCATCTCAACTGAAAATATAAAAAATTAGCTGGGTGTGGTAGCAGGCACCTGTAGTCCCAGCTACTCGGGAGGCTGAGGCAGGAGAATGGCGTGAACCCGGGAGGCAGAGCTTGCAGTGAGCTGAGATCGCGTCACTGTACTCTAGCCTGGGCAACAGAGTGAGGCTCCGTCTCAAAGAAAAAAAGATGACACTTATGACAAGTTTTTAACACTTTGGAATACATGGAGACAGTATCTTCAGTATGTAGACTATTTGATTAACGTATTAATAAATTATGAGGAACATGTATTTAAAAACTAGTTAGCTAAAATGTTAATACAGACTGAGTATCCCTTATCCAAAATGCTTAGAATGAGAAGTGTTTTGAATTTCAGATTTATTTGGATTTTGGAATATTTGCATATATACATAGTGACATATCTTGAGGCTAAGACCCAAGTCTAAACACAAAATTTATGTATGTTTCATATATACCTTATATATAGCCTGAAAGTAAATTTATATTTATATAATAATATAAATGTTTATATTATTTTTAATAATTTTGTGCATGAAACTAATCTTGTGTTAAGTACTTGTGGAATTCTCTATGGCATCATGTTGGTGCCCAAAAAGTTTCAGATTTTGAAGCATTTTAGATTTTGGATTTTTGGATTAGGGTTGTTCAACCTGTACTCACCCTCCCTTCCCTTTCCTTCCTTCCTTCTCTTCTTTTCTTTTCTTTTCTTTTTTCTTTCCCTCCCTCCCTCCCTCCCTTCCTTCCTTTCTCCATATATATATAGAGATATATATTTTTTGTTTTTTGAGACAGAGTTTTGCTCTTGTCACCCAGGCTGGAGTGCAATGGCACAATCTCGGCTCACTGCAAACTCCGCCTCCCAGGTTCAAGCAGTTCTCCTGCCTCAGCCTCCCAAGTAGCTGAGATTACAGGCAGGAGCCACCATGCCCGGCTAATTTTTTTTTTTTTTTTTTTTGTAGAGACGGGTTTCACCATGTAGGCCAGGCTGGTCTTGAACTCCTGACCCCAGGTGATCCACTCACCTCAGCCTCCCAAAATGCTGTGATTACAAGCATGAGCCACCGCTCACAGCCCTATCTCTCTGTATTATATGACACATTTGGTTAGCTCCTGATTATCCAAGGGTTTGATTTTTGGTATTTTCCAAACTGTTATTTTTTTATAATGTTGTTCTTATAGTAAAGTAAATAAACTTATTTAAGATTGAATTGGAAAGATGATAGAACTTCACAATCAGTTCATTTTGTTGTAATTTCTTAGCTCCCTTGTAATGACAAGAAGAAAAAGTAACTGAAAAGAAACATGGATATCTTATTTCTATTTACCCATTAATTAGATAGTATAGTTGCTATTACAGTTTTTGCTGTACCAGTCCTTATTGTTTTCTTGAAATATCTTAAATATGTCTGAATTTGTTCGCCATGCACAAATGTGCAACTTTAATTTTGCCTCCCAAAGATAGCTTTGCTTTTTTTTATATACTAGATTTATTTTCTTTGCTAACAAATGTTTAAATTTTATCTTTTCCAGGAATGGGATATGGAGATAGAACAAGCACATTTTGTGGCACTCCTGAATTTCTTGCCCCAGAAGTATTAACAGAAACTTCTTATACAAGGGCTGTAGATTGGTGGGGCCTTGGCGTACTTATATATGAAATGCTTGTTGGTGAGGTAAGCAGTGTAAAATAGGTAAGAGAAAAGAGGAAGGATGATTGAAATAATAAAGCATGTCATTTATAAAACCACCTAATACTGTCTTCAGTATGAGCGGAATTTAAGTTTTATAAATATTTATAGTATACTAGTAGTCAGCTATCTTTCTGTAATACCTTCAATAAAGATTTTTATGTGGTTTGCGGAATGCATTATCAGTGCTTTGAAAATAGTTCCTTGTATTTCAGTGTTGTGCTTTGGATATGTTTTCTGATTTTAAGACATAGTCATTTTATAGGGAATGGAATAACAGAAAGACTAATTTAAAAAATGTACTCTGTACCTGTAAAGAAAAGCCCACTATAAATTGGTCAGAAATAAATGTTACCTTTGACTTCCTCCAGACGGAAGTGAGCAACACACACTGCATCCTTGCTTCACCAGGAAACAACTGAAGTTCCTGGGGAAGCAAAGTAGAATTTTATAGGAACAAAATGAATGGAGAGGAGAAAAGCTATGGTGGCTGTGAAGGCCCTGATGCCATGTATGTCAAATTGATATCATCTGATGGCCATGAATTTGTTGTAAAAACAGAACGTGCATTAACATCAGGCATGATAAAAGCCATGTTGAGTGGCCCAGGTCAGTTTGCTGAGAATGAAACCAATGAGGTCAATTTTAGAGAGATACCTTCACATGTGCTATCAAAAATATGCATGTATTTTATGTACAAGGTTCGCTACACTAACAGCTCCACTGAGATTCCTTAATTCCCAGTTGCACCTGAAGTTGCAATAGAACTGCTGTTGGCCGTGAACCTCCTAGATTGTTAAATAAAATATAATTGTAAAAAATGAAAGAAATGTTACTTTCAAAAATGGTAGAGTTGAAAAGATTAGCATTTTTTCTTACTGTTTTCTGTCGATTAACGTAAATTTCTGAGGATAATTGAGTTGTACACAGAAATTATTACCATTAGGAAACAGTGAATTATGTTAAATAAGGCAATAATAGGAGACTAATAATGTATTATGTTATAAACTGTTAGAAATGTTGAATTGGGGTGAAATTGGGAAAGAGTAAATCTTTTAATAAGTAATTAAAGATTACTTGAAGGGACTTAAACTGGAGATGCAAGAAAAATTATTTTAAGGGATTGGTTCATTATTCTGCAGTTTCCCCATGCCAGCAACCTCCCTTGTACACTTACAAGTTTGAAGAAGTTAGTGGCTAAATGAATGAATTATCAAATTGAGTATCAGAAATTTCTAAAGTTTCGTTCTATGCTTGTCATTTATTGGCACTTACCCCAAACAAACAAATGGTTTTAGTTTCTCCGGATGGATAGCCCCTTTTGGTGTGTCAGTTTGAAGTGGATTCTTTGGAAAAGGAGGAGAAGTATGGGTAATTAAAATAAAATTTATCATGTCCTAAGCTAAGCACTGTTCTGTGTGCCTTAAATATTCGTTCATTTAATTTTTCAACAGCCTTTGATAAGCTTCGTACTGATCTTATGCCCATTTTCAGAGGTGTAAATAGAGACACAAAGAGATTAATGATTTGCTTAAGGTCACACAGCTCTCATATGGTGGAGCTGGAAATTTTAACCTTGTCACTCTGGCTCCAGAACATATCTCTAAAGCATTATGCTTTGCTGCTCCAGGATAGGATCTTCAATTCATCCAGCCTTGTTTCTGTTCTTAAGACTAGTGGTCCAGATCTGAATTTTTCACCTCTATTTAGAAAAGCTGTTGTGCAGTGTTTAGGTTGGACAGATTTATTTTAGCTCCAGTCCACAGTGGCTTTTACTGTCTGAGAGTGCCAGAAGTTCTCATAAAATAATCTTCTGTAAGCTCTGGCATACTTGAACTTCTCCCCACCCCCTTCCTTTATTTTAAAAGTAACATTTTGGGGTTTGGTTTTTTTTTTTGGTTTTGTTTAGTGTAATATTCAAGTAAGTATGAAGTTTATGAGATTCAATTATGTGCTTGCTTAAAATTTACTCTCCATATTAGAGATGACATGTGGAAAATATGAGTTTATTACAAAATACTGTAGAATTAATCGCCAGTTGAATCTACTCCATCCCATTATAAAGCCACTGGAGGGTTTGACAGAAAACAAGGAAGCTCCTGTTTCATATTTTTTAAGAGAGCTAATTGATTGAGCTCTTAATTACCTAGAAGATAAAAGACAGTGGATCTGGCTATTTCTTAGTTGTTTCTTGCAATTTCTTTTTAGTATCTCCACAAGAGGGTAGCTAGGAAAAGAACTAAACTTAAAACTCATTAGTCTACTTCATAATTTTATAGCATTAATGAAACGCTAGTGGTCACTCCTTTTTAACTATGATGAACATAAGGTGTGGCTAAAGTTTATGTCAGATTTCTCTATTATTACAAATAATTGTAAACTCGCTGGATATATCATACATGCTCAAATTTGTATACTTCTACTAGTTTTGATTACTGGAAAGACTCCAGGAATAAACAAATATCCCAAGTCCCCTTTTTCCTGTCTCAGATGGGAGTGAAGATAACAGAGAGATTGAATGTAATGCTGGACATGGTTTTAGATACTATCAGTGTTGATATCTGAACAGACTATTGGTTTCTTTTAAATGTGCTTAAAACACATTTGTTAGCTTTCTGTTGTTAGCCCTGTTTGCTTACAGTCTATTTGAGAAAAAAGATACTACAGGTTTTAACAAATGTATAGATACTTCTTTGCTATTCAGACTTGGAGAGTGAGTTTTCAAGTAAAAATTGTTCAAGCAGAAGACAAAAGTGCTCTCTTTGTATTATCCATTGAAATTCCCATTGAGAATCCTAGTAAAATAAAATTTTCTCCTGATTTACTGATTCAGTCCCCAAAAGAAATTAGATTGTCCATGTAGTACATTTGATTTATGTATTTTGAGTGTACTACATTGTCCCATGTAGTATATTTGATTTATGTATTTTGAGTGAGTGAATGAACAAACTAAGGTTTTGGTAACTGAAAGCTTTGAAATTTTCTTAGCTATGAGCAAGATTAGAAGCTCAGCCTTAAGAAGCTGGATTCTGAATTTATTTTCACAGATTCCTTAAAGATCGCTCACTTCCCCTGGATATTGCTTTCTGCTTATTATTCTTTAAAACTTAATTGGAAGCAAGCAGCCAAATCAAATCTAACGAGGCTAAGTAAGCCTATATTTCAATAGCCAGTGAGAAAATAAGGTTAAAGATACTGATTCATTTCAGTGATTTTAAGGAATTAAATGATATTTAGACATTCGTGTCCTGATTTTTAAAATGAGTGAGTGATGTTTAAGCCATCTGAAATTCTGAGGCAGGCAATCACATCTGATAGACACGTTTTCAGCATAGTTGAAAGTTTATCTCTTTGTGAATCAAATTGTCATACTGAATATAATGTAACTACTTTTTTATGTCTCAGGGTCATTATGAAAAATGATTTTAATACTGTGCTTATTGAAATGCTCTAAAACTTTTTGAGTTTAGAGCATTAAAAATGCCTGTCAATGTGTGCTTTTTGGGTTCCTTTCAGTCTAATTTTGTTTGCAGCTGCTTTAGTACGGTCGTTATGCCTACTAATCTCTAATTGTGTTTTACCACCATTAATTTACTATTGACTTTAAAATCCAAAGCACATTTATATCTGATGTATTTCCGCAGATTGCTTTCCTTTATTATAACATTTATTACCATATTAACCTTACCCATTTTCTTCTGTCTTTCCACAAGATTGAGGTTCTTCAGGATTCTATCTGTTACCTAAATATTCCCTACTTTCTGTTAGACACTCTAAAAATTGACTGTCTGGCCAAATAGGTGATTGAGTGAATGAAATAAAATGGACTGGAGTGGAATGAAATGAAATGAAAAGCCATATCATATATGAGGTAGACAAGTTTTTTTAACGGTCTATAAAATTTAAAGATTTCAGAAAGAGTATATGGTATATTCCCTCTGTAATAGATACATATCTATTGTCACTTCTTATAGTTCTTTTGTTGTTGTTGTTGTTTTGGTAGGCATGGGTTTGTTGTTTGTTTTTTTCTTTTTCACTGCCTGGATCTTGGTTGTACTTTAAATAGGTGATAAGATTTTACTGCCTTAAAACTTGCTTTAACTTACTTAAAGGTATTTCTTCTAGTCTCCCTTTCCTGGTGATGATGAAGAGGAAGTTTTTGACAGTATTGTAAATGATGAAGTAAGGTATCCAAGGTTCTTATCTACAGAAGCCATTTCTATAATGAGAAGGGTAAGAATTAAATTAAGGATAAGAATTTTTTAAGACTACTTTAATTGTTTATATTAAAGAAAATTTCCCAGTAGAACTTTAGAAGTTGTTTTTCAGTTCATAAATGTTGCATGGCTTAGACAAAAACAGACAAAATATATCTGAGTTTTTAAAAATAATCTTTATCAGTGAATTTTATTCTATTGATTTTATTTTAACTTTTTTATTTTACATTGTGCTAGCTGTTAAGAAGAAATCCTGAGCGGCGCCTTGGGGCTAGCGAGAAAGATGCAGAGGATGTAAAAAAGCACCCATTTTTCCGGGTAAGTGTGACTATTTAAAATTTTTTATTAAACTAGAGCAATTAGATGTAACAAACTAAACTAGTCATTTTGTATTTTATGATCCAGCTAATTGATTGGAGTGCTCTGATGGACAAAAAAGTAAAGCCACCATTTATACCTACCATAAGAGGACGAGAAGATGTTAGTAATTTTGATGATGAATTTACCTCAGAAGCACCTATTCTGACTCCACCTCGAGAACCTAGGATACTTTCGGAAGAGGAGCAGGAAATGTTCAGAGATTTTGACTACATTGCTGATTGGTGTTAAGTTGCTAGACACTGCGAAATCAAGCTGACTGACTCACAAGAAGACCTCTTAAAAATAGCAACCCTTCATTTGCTCTCTGTGCCACCAATAGCTTCTGAGTTTTTTGTTTTTTTTTTTTAATTGAAACACGTGAAGATTTGTTGAAAAGTACCATTCTAATACTTCTTGAAAAGTGGCTTCTCATTGTACTTCAGCGTAAATATGAGCACTGGAAACAGTTTCATGGAGTTTGAGTGAACATCGGCTATGAAAATCCATCACAAATACTTTTGGATCAATAGTCTATTTTTAAAAAGAAAGAAAAAAAACCACTTTTTTTTATAGCCCCTAGCTTTGCCATATGCCCGCCTTAAGTGGAAGGAAAATTAATCACTTAACTATGTTTTACAAAAAGTAAAAAAGGGCTTGGAATGCTATTACTGTTCACACAAAGTATGATTCTGTTTGAATAATACAAATGCTCTTTTTTTTAAAGACATTACTGTAATATCAAAAAACGTAGCAGTTTGTATACAATTTGGGGCTCGATCTTTTAAAAAAACAGAATGAATTGATGTCTTATTTTATAAATGTTCTATATTTATTAGGAGAAAACTTTATATTGCCTTATTTTTATCAACCATGTAACAGAGGCTTATAGCTTTCCAGCGGAGCTGCTTGCCAAACAATTTTGTTTTTATTAAACAGTGCTGAAACAAACAAGATCAGCATTTACTTAAGATGTTAAGAATGAGGACTTTTAATCAGCTGAACCAAGATATTGTTACCTGTATGCATTCCCAAAGTCTAGATGCTCAGTATGTTCAGTCATATCTTCCAGAATCAGTGAACCGGTTACCCCTTTTTTGATACTCACTCTACATCTGCCAACCTAGTTCACCTTGGTTTTGTGTCTGCTGTAGAAGGGAACTATACCTTGGTTAAACCGTAGAGATTATCATTGTATACATGCTGTGAACATGTATATGTGCAAGTTTTAATGTATTCTATGTTGTAGGCTTATTTAATTTTACCACTTCATCACTTTTGTACAGTGGCCAAGCAGACACCTCAAACTCCAGCATTTACATTAAGTGCATTTGTATATTTTAGGCCACTGGATCCAGATTTTATATTGGCAGTTACTGAGGGCAAAAGCAATATATTGTAACAGAATGTATAAATATTTTTGATAAAACAGTCTATATTTTATAAAAAAAAATTAATTATAACACTAAAGCTGTACCTCAAAAGTCTCAAAAATAATTTGATCAAATATTTTATACAACTCTTCAAAGGATCCGTCTGTGGCTTTTTATACTCTTCTAGGATTGTCTTTTTGCAAACCATGACTTTCCACTTGCCTGTAGTTTTTTGTTTGTTTTGGTTTGGTTTGATTTTATATTTTTTTCTCCTAATCTATGACTTTATTGTTTTTTCTTAGTTTAGTAATAGCATCTTTGATCCTGTGCTTAGCATGTTAGGGTCATTATACCTCAGGAATAGCAAGCTGTTAAGTAACCATACTGAATTAACTATTTAATCACAGTGAGCTCATCTCTTAAAAATTGTTCAGGTGTAAATCTTATGAGAAACATGAAGAAGCACACTGATTTATGGAGAGTTGAGCTAAAAACATTTATAAATATTTGCTGGGATGTTTTAGCATCTTTTCATTGTATTCTGAGAACAATTAAAATTGTCCAGAGATCATTTATATTACCTTCCAAATTGTTAATTACCCAAGATCCTTTGGGAGAAAATCTTAATAGAAAGGGGGAACAATATGTGGTTTAAAGTTATTGTTAAATGCCAGTTAACTTCCTTGGCAAAGGACAGTAGAGGAACTTAACTTAATTGTCTGGCTTTAATTTAAACAGTGTTAATACAACATTAAAATAAAACACTAAATACTTTTGAGGTACAGTCTGCTCACTTTTTTGGTTCTCAAATAGCAAAGAAAGTAATGTCTAAAATAGGCTTTTAGCATTAAAAACTGACATAGCATTTTGTAACTACACAGTGTACAGAATTTTTTTTTAATTGAAGTCAATCACTAAAAAAATTAGAGGGCAGGGTCTATTTACACAATTAAGCTGAAGAAAGCACTAATTTTTTGTAGTTTAAAAAATATATTTTAGTCAGATTTAAAATTTTAAGCTTTATAGAGTGTAAATATATTTTGCTATTACTGTATATGTATGTGACTGCTCAAGCACTTTGTAAAGAAATTAGGATATTTTAGAATGGTACACTATGCATTCAAATGAAATGTGCCTTTCACTATGTCATTCTAAGAAAACAAGTGTTTTGCAGTCATAAATTATCACAAGTGCACAAATTAAAGTCTATATAGATTGAAATTTGTAACTTTGGCTTAAGTATTCTTTCTTTTTAGAAACATCCTAATGACTAAAATACACTTTAACTTTTCTGTGTTCAAAATCTCAAAGACTAATTAACTTGAGTAAACGTTCTTGCAAGTACTTTTTGTCCTAGAGAAGACTTAAAACCGTGAACATTCAGAGCAAATTGTCCACTTCACTGAGAATAATGGGAAAAGTTTGTATTCTGCTCCTGTAAGGTCAGTAGCATCTTTTATTTGAAACATATTTAAGGACTGCTTACTGTGTATAGATACTGAGAATAGGAAGGTTTTTTTTAAAGCAACAAAATGTTGATGAATGAAGAACAATAGCCTGCTTTAATATTAAGATGCAAGCACCAGTATTGTATATACTTTTCTCTTGTTTGAGGTTAACTTATTTTAATTTAGGACCTGGCTTCTCAGAAAAGCAAATGAATAAAACAGAATACTAGTCATTTTATAGTAATCTTATTTAAAAATTACAAATGGAATATTTTAGAAATATAAAATGATACATGCTCTCCCTGTAACACAAATTGAGGACATAATGGAAATTGCAATCATATATTGACTTGGTAAATCTGCCGTATAGATTAAAGTCTAACAAGATTTTTGCAAGTACTACCAGTATTCCCAAAGCCACTGGAGTAAATATGAAAAATCCAAATAAGCAAATACTAATCCACAGATCATAATTTAAATTTAGAATTCTTACTTACTTTCCAGCCATCTTTTGAGGTCTAGGGTTTTTCTGAGATACTGGCTTTATACATTAGTATGATGGGTAGAGGCTTTAAAGTTATTAAAAATAATAGTATACATACGCATATAAAATTAGTGGAAGACCATCAATAAGATATGTAATTTGAGGTTTTGCCAATCTCATTAAAGGTAAGAATGGTCTGTGGCAACCCTTCACCCCAAAACAAGCAAATAAACTTGAGCAGAGTCCGAACAAGTTAGGGCTTCAGCACCTAAGAGTTAGAGTGGGAGTGCTGAAGCACAAAAGTAGGAATATTGAGAGAACTGGAAGCTGAGTCTACAGAGTATGGCAGAGCAGCAGGAAGTTGGAAAAGGTAGGAGTCACAATGGCAAGGAGCTGGTTTTGAAAATTCAGGCACCCAAGAGAAGTGGGGTTACCAAGGATAGATTTCTCTAACAACACAATTTTGAGGATAACAAACCTTGCAATAGCGTCAGGACTTATGTTCTGTGCTTAAATCCTGTAGACGAGTTCAAATTTTAGTTGGATGTCACTCTTTCCCTGACAGTGGAAGGAAATATTCTGTGGATAGAAGCTCCTCCAGGATGGGACCATCAGATTTCCACAGATTAAGATCAAGTAATTCACTGTCAGAAATCCCTAAACACTTGTGAGAGACAGCAGGTTACCTTGAATAAGAACCAACAGAAATTTTAAATTTAGATATCCCTGTTAGAGATTTCATACATTAGAATTATCAGCCAGGCACAATGGCTTATGCCTATAATTCCAACACATTTGGGAGGCGAAGGCAGGAAGATTGCTTGAGGTTAGGAATTTGAGACTAGCCTGGGTAACACAGCGAGACCCCATCTCTACAAAAAAAAAAAAAAAAAGCACCTAAAAATTAGCCAGGTATGGTGGTGTGCACCTGTAGTCCCAGCTACTTTGGAGACTGAAGTCAGAGGATTGCTTGAGCCCAGGAGGTCAAGGCTACAATGAGCTGTTATGCCACTGCATTGTATTTAGCCTGGGCGACAGAGCAAGTCCCTGTCTTAAAAGAAAAAAGAAGAATTACCAGATATGTTATAAAATAGCTATATATATTTATATACCTAAAACTATCAGTATAAACATGTAAAATGAATATTTTAACATATTAAACATTTTTAAAATCCAAAAATGAAAAATGTAGTTGTTCTAATATGAAATTCACTGGAAAGATTAAACAGCAGATTAGACAGTTGAAGAAAACTGAAGATTGGAAACTGAAAAATCAATCCCAAATGAAGATGGAAAATATAAAAGGGAGATTAAGAGATTCAGAAGATGGAATGGAGACTCAAGAGGAAAGAATGAGAGGCAATATTTAAAGACATAATGGCTGCAAGTTTCTCGGAGATGAAAAATATCCAAGCTGTACAGTATTTTCCAAACGGGGTAAATATAAATGTATACGTAGAACCATTGTGAAATGGCAGATCACCAAAGACAACATCTTGATACTATCCAGAGAAAAGGGACTAAATGTCTATAAAGGAAAGACTAACAGCTGACCTCTCAATTGCAACAATGGAAGTAGTGGAATATGACCTTCAGAGTGTTGGGGGAAAAAAGGTTAACCTAGAATTACATAAAAATAAAATTATTTTCATAAGAATTATGGCATATAATATTTTTTAAAAGGGGAACGCTTGCTGCTCTAATGGACATTCTGAAGAATGTGCTTGAAGAAGAAGAAGAATGATTCCAGAAGGGTGACACAAGATAAAAAAAGGTTTGTGATATGTAAAATGGCAAACACCTAGGTAAATCTAAATAAACCAAAGAGATAAAAGAAGGAATTGTTGGATTTTGAGTTTTTTTGTTTTTTCTGAGCACAAATTCTAGATAGCAGTAGCAGGAAAGTCAGGATAGTGAAGACCAGAGCTACACAGTATTGTGTAGTCTTTTTGTTGTTGGAATGTTAAGGTATTAACTTTAGATTTTAGGTTCACTGTAAAATGCCAAGGCTATTCACTGTATAGTGAGTATAAATTCTAAACCAAAAGACAAGATGGTAGAAATGAATCCAAAGCACCATTAATATAAATGGAGCAGACTTACTAGCTAAAAGCAGGATTTATAAGATTAGATTTTAAAAAGAGAAATCTGGTTGTATAATGTTTACAAAAAGATACATCTGAAATAGAAGTATATGGAGAAGCTGACAGTAAAAATATGAGGAAAAATATGTGATGCAAAATCCACTCAAGCTAAAGCTATGGTAGCTTCACCTAATATCAAAGTAGATTTTAGACACCATGAAAACCTAAATGTCAACAAGAGTAGAGAGAGTTTCTGTTTCATATCCACCTATGCACATAGCCTAAAGGTAACTTTATAAAATATTTTAAATAATTTTCCATATGAAACAAAGTTTGTGTACATTGAACCTTCAGAAGGCAAAGGTGTCATTATCACAGCCACTCATGTAGACAGTCTCTGGTTGTTTAACATCATTGTCATTCCCGACTTTGAATTTATGCGCTTCGATAAGTAATCATTGTTTTATGTTCATTTACACATAAATACTTAACAGTAAAAAATAGAACATACCATTAATACAGTGAAAAAATGTGTTCAGGATAACTAAGCCACACAAGTAGCATCACCAGAATACCTGCATCATCTGTTAACAGCAACAACAAACAATGGCAGGCTTTCAGTTCATTTTTGATGCTGGTTTGTTTTGGTTTTTTTTTCTTGAGACAGGGTCACCCAGGCTGGAGTGCAATGGTGTAATTACAGCTCACGGCAGCCTTGACTTCCAAGGTTCAAACGATCCTCCCATCTCAGCCTCCTGAGTAGCTGAGACTACAGACGTGCCACAACTGGTCTCGAACTCCTGTGCTCAAGTAATCCTCCCCCCTTAACCTCCCAAAGTGCTGAGATTGCAGGTGTGAGCCACTGTGCCCAGCCCTGTGTTTTCATTAAAAGGTTACTGCGGGTGGGGCACAGTGGCTCAAACCTGTAATCCCAGCACTTCGGGAGGCCAAGGCAGGCAGATCACCTGAGGTCGGGAGTTCGAGACCAGCCTGACCAACATGAAGAAACCCCATCTCTACTAAAAATAAAAAAAATTGACCAGGCATGGTGGCACATGCCTTTAATCCCGACTACTTAGGAGACTGAGGCAGGAGAATCACTTGAACCTGGGAGGCAGAGGTTGCAGTGAGCCAAGATTGTGCCGTTGCACTCCAACCTGGGCAACAAGAGCGAAACCATCTCAAAAAAAAAAAAAGCTTAGTGTGGCCAGGTGCAGTAGCTCACGCCTGTAATCCCAACACTTTGGGAGGCCAAGGTGGGTGGATGGCTTGAGGTCAGGAGTTCAAGACTAGCCTGACCAACATGATGAAACCTCATTTCTACTAAAAATACAAAGATTACCTGGGCACGGTGGTGTATGCATGTAATCCCAGCTACTGGGGAGGATGAGGCAGCAGAATCGCTTGAACCTGGGAGGCAGAGGTTGTAAAGAGCTGAGATCATACCACGGCACTCTAGTCTGGGTGACAAAGCGAGACTTCATCTCAAAAAAAGAAAGGTTACACTGTTTTTTTGTTTTTTGTTTTAATTGAAAAGAAACATCAAAAGCAGTTGACAGACCAGGAGGCAGGAAGTGAGTTCTGTATGGATGATGAGGCAGTCTGCTGGATGGCTTTTCAAATGGTTTTTCCAGCAACATCTGTCTCATAACAATGGTTGTCTTAGAAGTCTCTCTTTGATTTTATAAATTGATTTTATTTCCCAAGTCATTTTATGAAATCAGTATAATCTAGATAAAACAGACAAAAGTACATTACTAACAAATTTAATTTGTATTGATGCAAAATAATAAAGTATCAGAGCAGGTTCAGTGATGTTTGAAAAAGACATCAAATTAGGTTTATCCCAGGAATGCAAGGATGGCTTAAAATTAGAAAGTCTGTAGTTGCCATACTAACAGATTGAAGGAGAAAAAGTAGGGAAAAGCTAATCTCATATTTGATTTTAAAAAAAAAAATGGAGGCCGGGCGTGGTGGCTCATGCCTGTAATCCCAGCACTTTGGGAGGCCAAGGCAGGTGGATCACAAGGTCAGGAGATCCGAGACCATCCTGGCTAACATAGTGAAACCCCGTCTACTAAAAATACAAAAAAATTAGCTGGGTGTGGTGGCGGGCGCCTGTAGTCCCAGCTACTCGGAAGGCTGAGGCAGGAGAGTGGCATGAATCCGGGAGGCAGAGCTTGTGCCGTGAGCCAAGATCATGACACTGCACTCCAGCCTGGGTGACAGAGCAAGACTCCATCTCAAAAAAAAAAAAAAAAAACTGGGGTGGGAGGTGGATTTCTTTGGCCTGATAAATGTTTTTTATATTTTTTAAAACCAAAAGCTAAAACCAGTGACATTTCATATGAGGAAACATTGGAAGCATTCCCTTTAAAATTGAGAATAGGACTAGGATACCTGTCATTACTACTACTTTTCAATATTGTACTTTGCTAGTGTAAGTGGCATAAGGATTCAAAGGGGCAAATAAACTGGCCAGTACTTGGCAGATGATGTGATTGCCTACCTAGAAAACTCAAAAGACTGCAATTTGCCAGCAATAATAGTTTACCCAAGATACTGGATTAAGATGAAGACAAAAGTTGATGGTATGTTGATACACCATCAAACAATTACAGGGCATAATATTCAAAAAACAACTTTTACAATGGTAACAAACCAAGTTACCTAAAAATAAATAAAACACATACAAGACCTGTACAGGAAAAACCTTACTGGGAGACATTAAAGACGAACTAAGTAAACGTAGACATACCCATTTTATGATATGTCAGTTTTCCTGAAATTGGTCTGTAGATTCTCTGTAACCCCAATCAGAATCCCAATAATTTTTTGTGGAACTTTACAAGCTCACTCTAAAGTTCATGTAGAAGAGCAAAGGATTAAGAATAGGAAATTCCTAAAGAAGAAAGGAGAATTTGCCCTACTAGATACCAACACTTAAAAAGATATGGCAATTATTGTAGTAATTCTACTATGTAACTATATATTAAGTAATTAGATAAAATTATGTAGCTATAAACATAGAAGACTTAAAAGGTGTAGTATTGGTGCATATTAGAAATAGGACAAAAGAATCAAGAAACAGGCCCACATGTATCTGGAATTTTAACATGTAGAAGAAGAGACATAATTCAGTGGAGGAAGAAGTGTTACAGAGTTTCCTAACTACATAAATAGAGTTAGGAAAATTATTCGTGTGGAAGTGTAACAACATTGAATTCCTGTGTCACACCATACAGAAACATCTCATATTGAACAGGAAGTGTCAAAAGCAAAAACATAAATCATTGAGAATATGTTACAAGAAAACACTAAAATGCAAGAAAGATTGATATATCCAACTATAATAAAATTAGGAATTTCTGTTTATCAAAAGACATCATAAAGTTAAAAGATAAGGCACAAACTGGGCCGGACACAGTGGTTCATGCCTGTAATCCCAGCACTTTGGGAAGCCAAGGTGGGTGGATCACGAGGTCAGATGTTCAAGACAAGCCTGGCCAAGATGGTGAAACCCCGTCTCTACTAAAAATACAAAATTTAGCTGGGTGTGGTGGCACACGCCTGTAATCTCAGCTACTTGGGAGGCTGAGGCAGAGGTTGTAGTGAGCCAAGATTGTGCCACTGCACTCCAGACTGGGCGACAGAGTGAGACTCCATCTCAAAAAACAAAAAACACCTAGAACCAGAAATACCATCCGACCCTGCAGTACCATTACTGGGTATATATCCAAAGGAATATAAATCTGCTACAAAGATACGTGCACGTGTATGTTCATTGCAGCACTATTCAAAATAGCACAGACATGAATCAAGCCAAATACCCATCAATGATAGACTGGACAAAGAAAATGTGGTACTTACATACATGAAATATTATGTAGCCAGAAAAAGGAATGAGATCATGCCTTTTGCAGGGACATGGGTGGAGCTGGAAGCCATTATCCTCAGCAAACCAAACACCACTTTTTCACTCATAAGTGAGAGCTGAATGGTGAGAACAAAAGGACACAGGGAGGGGAACAACACACACTGGGGCCTGTCAGTAGGAGGTGGAGGTAGAGGTGCAGGAGGAGAGAGGATCAGGAAAAATAGCTAATACATGCTGGGCTTAATACTTAGGTAATGGGTTGATAGGTGCGGCAAATCACCATGGCACACGTTTACCTACGTAACAAACCTGCACATCCTGCACATGTACCCCAGAACTTTAAAAAAAAAAAAAAAAAAGAAGCCCAACCACAATGGTAATCAGAGAACTAAAATCAAGACCACACTGAGATACAATTTTGCACCCATTCAATTGACAAAATTTAAATTTTGATATCAAGTGATGGAGTCCAACAATGTGTTCCCTTGAAATTGCTGTGGTGAGTGTAAAGAAGTAACTGCTTTGGAAAAACAATTTGGTATTATAAAGTTTGAACATTTGCATACTTTGGTACCCAGCAATTTCACTTGTATTAAAAAGGAACTGTTACACATGTTCACCAAGTGTCATGAACAAGAATGTTCATAGCACTGTTGGTAGTAGCAAAAACTGGAACTTAAATTCCCATCAGTGGGAGATAATGGCTTAATAAAATATGACATATTTATACCACGAAATATTATAGATCAATGAAAAGTAACTGCAGCTATAGGGAACAATAGAAAAGAACAAAATATGTGAAAAAAGCTGATCACAGAAAACTACATACAACGTGATACTCTTTTTCAAAGTCTATTACCAAACAAAGTAATAAAACTTTGTTAAGTAAGAGAATGTTAAACAAAAGACGGTGGTTATTTGGTGGGAAGGCAGAAGAACGAGATCCATCGAAGTGCATTGTAGGATTAAAGTTATTGGTAGTAGGGGAAGCCTCCAGTTTGGTGATTTCACTGGTCTTCCCTTTTTCAGCTTTCATTCCCAAATTCGTCCTTATAATCACTCTATTCCATATATCTCAGCTCCCTGCTCCACTCTTATTTCTTTGTGCAACTTTGTTAAAACCTCAAGCCCAACCTCTTTTATTTATTTATTTATTGAGATGGAGTCTTGCTCTGTCGCCCAGGTTTGAGTGCAGTGGTGTAATCTTGGCTCACTGCAACCTCTGACTCCAAGGTTCAAGTGATTCTCCTGCCTCAGCCTCCCGAGTAGCTGGGATTACAGGCGCCTGCCACTATGCCCAGCTAATTTTTGTATTCTTATTAGAGATGGGGTTTCACCATGTTGGCCAGCCTGGTCTTGAAATCCTGACCTCAGGTGATCTGCTGGCCTCAGCCTCCCAAAGTGCTGGGATTACAGGCTTGAGCTACTGTGCCCAGCCCAACCTCTTAAATTCATCTCTGCATCCAAACAACCGTGCTAACTCATTTCACTATTTTGAAGTAAGTATTTACTATTTAAACTTTCCTATGTAGTTGCTCTCAAACTTTAGCATGTATTAGAATCATTCAGAGGACTTGTTAAAACACATCAGCCTCACCCCTAATTTCTGATTCAGTAGATGGGGCCTGAGAATTTACATTTCCGGTAAATTTCCAGGAGATGCTGATGCCTCTGGTTAGTCGTGAAACAAGTCTCCATAAATTAAAAAGACTAAAGTTTTTGTTGTTGTTGTTTGTTTTATGAGACGGAGTCTCACTCTGTTGCCCAGGCTGGAGTGCAGTGGCGTAATCTCGGCTCACTGCAACCTCCACCTCCCGGGTTCAAGTGATTCTTCTGTCTCAGCCTCTCGAGTAGCTGTAACTTAGTAAACTCGGCTCCCTTGTCATGCTTATTCTGAAAGGTAAGATTTGTTAAGAGATGTTTAGTATGTAAGAGGCTAGACCGGTTATACCATTTAAATCATTTTTCTTTCTCTCTTGTACACATACACATGACAAGTAGTTGTAGTTGCGTTTGTGTAAATTAAATATCTCCTTGGTATTGTCAAGATTATATAATTTTTTGGAGTAAACTGCAAAACACCCCTCCTCCCTTTAAGGAATCAGCACTGTTTCTCTTCCATGTGTGAACACATGTAACCATAGAGCCAGAAAACCAGGATATCGAGCTCACCTTGGCACTAGGCTTTCCTAGTGCACTTTTTTCTTTTTTTTATTTTGAGATCAAGTCTCACTCTGTCACCCAGGCTGGAGTGCAGTGGCATCTCAGCTCACTGCAACCTCTGCCCCCCAGGCTCAAGCGATTCTCCTGCCTCAGCCTCCCGAGTAGTTGGGATACAGGTGCCCACAACCACACCTGGCTAATTTTTGTATTTTCAGTAGAGACAGGGTTTCACCATGTTGGCCAGGCTGATCTCGAACTCCTGACCTCAAGTGATCTGCCCACCTTGGCCTCCCAAAGTGCTAGGATTACAGACATGAGCCTCTGCGCCCAGCCTCCTAGTGCAGTTTAAGTGTTCCTACTCTTGCTGACTTTTTAGACTTTGCCTATTTTTGCCTTTATACTAAGATCTACTTTACTCATTGCTTCTCATCCCATATTCAGGTCACTGAAGTCATTGCCTGCTTGTAGTAGTAATGATTTTTTCACCTTTTTAAAGTAAATATAAATAGTGGCTGGATGCAGTGGTGCAGGCCTGTAATCCCAGCATTTTGGCAGATGGAGGCAGGAGGTTTGCTTGAGCTCAGGAGTTCGAGACCAGCCTGGACAACATAGCAAGACCTCGACTCTATTAAAAAAAAAATACTGGGTGTGGTGGCTCACGCCTGTAATCCCAACACTTTGGGAGGCCGAGGCAGGTGGATCACTTGAGGTCAGGAGTTCAAGACCAACCTGTCCAATGATGAAACCCCATCTCTACTGAAAATATAAAAATTAGCTGGGCTTGGTAGCATGTGCCTGTAATCCCAGCTACTCAGGAGGCTGAGGCAGAGAATTGCTTGAACCTGGGAGGCGGAGGTTGCAGTAAGCCAAGATCATGCCACTGCACTCTAGCCTGGGCAACAGAGCGAGACTCTGTCTCAAAAAAAAAAAAATTAGCTGGGCATGGTGGTGTGCACTTGTAGGCCCAGCTACTCAGAGGCTGAGACGGGAGGATCGCTTGAGCCCAGGAGGTCAAGGCTGCAGTGAGCAAGTTTTCACTACTGAGGGTGAGAGGGAGACTGTGTCTCAAAAAAAAAAAAAGCAATTAAATACTAATATCTTATAATTAAGTAGTCTCATATATATTATCTCATTTAATCCTCAAGAGTACTCCTGTGAAATGGGTAGAGTGCAGTTGTCCTGGCTCACATGGTTGCTAAATGGCAGAGCCAAGACCAATCTCTTGCCTGGTGCTTTTTCTGCCTCACTGCAAACCTTTTTAAAAACTGATTTTAAATTAGACCAGTCAACAGTCAGCTTCCAAAAACATCAGATGAAAATAGATAAAAATTAAAACTTTTTTAAGGAATATTACATCAGTGGTATGGCATATTATTGCATCACATAAGGAGATATGTAATGTCAAGTATCTATTATTTAAGTTCAATCACATGGTTAAGGTGGATCATCAGAACTCTCTTTGTAAAGATGTGTTTTTCCTTTGTAACTAGTAAGCAACTTGAGATAATACTTGAGATTATTTATTCTATTTCCCAAAAACCTTCCTTTCAGTGGTTTTATCCTTCCAATTACCTTCATCTGAATAAATCATTACATTGGTAGTTGCAAAATAATTTTCTAACTCTAGTATTCCTTCTGTATTGATTAGCAGCCATTCTTAGCTTGTTCTTTCTTAAGCTTTTGCTTTTTCTTGCCTCAATTTTTCTTTGCTTTTATGGTTGGTATGGTTGTGTATTACTGTGAATTCATGGATTTTTAAATGTATTATACTTTTTTCTTGGATGCTTAGATTGTCCCAAACTTCGACCCCATTGGTCTTTGAGTACCTCCTTGCTTTCTTAAACTAAAAGATGTTCCAGGCGCACTTTATACAGTTCCAAGCAAACCTGGAATTTTGTGAATTCAGTGAAGACTTCTTGGAGGTCTTGGTATTTAGACTGGCACTTGGATAGAAACTCTGTAATTACCTGAATGATCAGGGAGTCTGAAAGCTCCTAAACCCCTTGGAATTTTCTGGGTGATGGGAGCATCTTTTGTCCTAATGAGATGATTCTTGGCAGGCTGCTGAATAGCCTCAGATGAGGGCAATTTGCCTCGGGAACCAACCATGTAATGAGAGGGGTTAGTCCCAACCCCCTACCAAGGTCCAGAGGTGCTGAAAGTTGATATCAATGGCCAGTGATGTAACCCATCCTGCCTACATAATGAAGCCTCCATAAAATCCCAAAAGGAGAGGGTTCGGAGAGCTTGCAGGCAGCTGAGCATGTGGAGATTCCAGGAGGGAGGTGTGCCTGGAGAGGCCATCAGTGCCCTTACATATTTGATCTATGCATCTCTTTGTCTGTTCAACTGTATCTTTTGTAATATCCTTTATAATAAGCTGTTAAATGTGTTTCTGAGTCACATGAGCTGCCCTAGCACAATAGTGGAACCCAAAGAGGGGCTGGTGAGAGCCCCAACGTTTTGCCAAAGATATAGGTGACAACCTACTACTTGCAATTGGTGTCTGAAGTGAGGGGGTGCAGTTTTTGTGGGAATGAGCCCCTAACCTGTGGGATCTGATGCATATATCTCCAGGTAAACAGTGGCAGAATTGAATGATAGGACACCAAGCTGGTGTCTCCGGGAGAATTGCTAAGTGTGTGTGGGGAAATACCCCCACATTATAGTGTCAGAAAAGTTGTTTAGTAGTGTGTGGGTAGAGGGAAAAAGAGGTTTTTTCCTCTCAGAGTCACCTTTTCCCTCCTCCTCTTTCACCAAGTGCAAGCTTGAGCCTCCTGAAATGCCAGTTTAAATATTGCCCCAGAAATGCCAATGAGGATTACGAATAGAAGTTTATGCTTATGAAAGATGCCGGGGTCTCTGTGGCTAGAGATCAGCTGAATGGGGCTCTTGTAGTGATGCCTTACAATCTTGAGATTCTGATGAAGGGGGTGTGTGTGTGCGTGTGTGTGTCTCCGTGTGTGTGTGTGTGTATCTGGGAAGGGAAGAATGAGGAGGTGTTCAGGGGATCAGAAGATCTTTCAATAGCTCCACAATTGGCAGATGAGATTAAAACTCCAGCAACAGGAAAAGTCAGGGCCACTGACAATTGGAAATATTGGCATGAGGCACAGAGGCCTCTTGGCTGGATTAGGACCATATGGGTAATAGACCGACCCCCACAGCTGTTTATCTTGATAATTAAAGTAAATCTTGCACCTGTGAAACAAAATTAGCTCAGAAACCAAACACAACCATTGGTAAAGTACAATGTTGCTTTGAACACAAATGCTTACTATCAAGAGGCATGTAGTTTAAGCAGCATTTAAGTTTGGAGGAAAGGCTAAACAATTTCTGGCTATTAACTCTTTGTCACCTGGGCTGATTTAAAGATAATTCAAAAACTCTCAAAAGTTCTCCTCAAGAAGCCAGATACAAGTTTTGCCTTTAAGTGTTCTCTTTAGTAACTGAATGGAATTATATTTGAAGGGTACAACTAAAGTTGGTCCTCAGGCAACGTCCTGTGAGGTGAGCTTCAATGGTGTGGTTCAGTGGAAAGAACACTGGATTGAATGACTGAGACCTCAGTCCATCTCATCTTTGCCACTTTACTAAGAGAGCTAGTGCAGATCTTCTCATTTCTCTACACTGCTCTGATGTACCAAATGGCGAGACTGGACCAGAGCACTGAAGCTAAGATTTCATGAAACGTATGATCAAATCCTTGAACTCTGAGAGTAATACCAGAGGTTATCAATGAAAGTGGCTTCCAGTGAATGTTTCAAATACCCAAATGGAAGGAGCCATGTTCATGAAGACTTCAACTGTTTAAAAATGCTAACGTGTGGCCAGGCAAGGTGGATCACATCTGTAATCTCAGCACTTCGGGAGGCCAAGGCGGGCAGATGACAAGGTCAGGAGCTCGAGATGAGCCTGAGAAGAAGGTGGGTGTCCACTTAATAGAGGATTTTTCACAACTCAAGCGATAAATCACATTGAATCACTAATTTACAATGTATTGTTTTCAAAGTATGTCAAATTCTTTTCACCCTAAGTAGGGCCTGGCCTGTAATCCCAGCACTTTGGGAGGCCGAGGCGGGTGGATCACGAGGTCAGGAGATCGAGACCATCCTGGCTAACATGGTGAAACCCCGTCTCTACTAAAAATACAAAAAAAAATTAGCCGGGCGTGGTGGCGGGCGCCTGTAGTCCCAGCTACTCAGGAGGCTGAGGCAGGAGAATGGCGTGAACCCGGGAGGCGGAGCTTGCAGTGAGCCGAGATCGCGCCACTGCACTCCATCCAGCCTGGGCGACAGAGCGAGACTCCGTCTCAAAAAAAAAAAAAAAAAAGAAAAAAAAAAAAAAAGTCTAAGTATTAGCAATTTTGCCACAATAAATAAGATTTAGTTGTGAATGAACACTCCGTATCTTGAGTGAATTTTAGTAGAAAATCATCCAACTATAAACTTCTATATTTAAAAGATGGAACAGTCTTGAAAGAAATAGACAAATAAGGACTAGGGCCTGCTCAGGTGAAGAAGGCTTGAGGGGCCTGAGCCCCAAACAGAATTGCTGCTGAGCCCTGCGCTTCTTTGCTGAAAGTGAGAATGTTCCAGTAGTCAGATTTAATGACTTCCCAAAAGGGTTATTAACAATGGATCCAATTCCAACCACTTTTACCCCTTTTGAGAACACTCAAGCATGTGAAGCCAGGGATGGAAGGAAAAAACAGGTCACAGTGCTACTAGTTACCCTTCGAATAGGCATTTTTCCTTATTTCAGTATTTGGAATTAAGCTGATTTAACCATATGGGTGGCTTACGGAGGATTTATAAAAACTAGCATTTTAATTCCTTTAATTTCAAGAAATGCCTACAACAATGCCTCATTCTCAAACAAAAAAACAGCCCAAACATACCCTCTGACCCCAGATTAATCTTCAAAATCAATTATCCTGATCCAAGCTTTACAAATGTATAGACAGCAAAAAACAACAACAAAAGCCCGCCCAAGATGTTGACACATGAGTAGCAAGGGCCAGATTTTTATTTTCCCTTTATCTGAATTTTTCTAGCTACCTAATGAATACATCTTTTTAACCAGAAAAATGAACAGACTAAACAAGCCGTATTACATCTTAATCAGCTATGCTGGAAAAAATGTGGGCCAGGCACGGTAGCGCATGCCTGTAATTCGTGTTTTGGGAGGCTTAAGTGGGAGGATTACTTGAGACCAGGAGTTTCAGACCAGCCTGAGCAACATAGTGAGACATGTCTCTACAAAACAGAAAAAATTAGCTGGGTGTGGTGTCCTGAACCTGTAGTTTTGCTACTTGGGAAGCTGAGGACAATCAGTTCACCCTGAGTTCGAGGTTATAGTGAGCTATGATCATGCCACTGCACTCCAGCCTGGGTGACAGAGTGAGAACCTTTCTCTTAAAATAAGCACAGCAAGAAGCTGAAATGAAAAAAAAAAAAAAAAGTACCAGGAGGCTGAGGCAGTAGAATCACTTGAACTCAGGAGGCAGAGGTTGCAGTGAGCCAAGATCGTGCCACTGCACTCCTGCCTGGGCTACAGTGAGACCCCATCTCGAAAAAAAAAATTGAAGAAAAAAACCCCACCAACATACTGGTTATTTCTGGGTGACTTATTTATGTATTTTCCTAATTTTCTATAATGTGTAGGTACTGACCTTTACTAAGTGCAAAAATAAACTTTGGTAACTGCAGTGGTCACTGAATGGGGAACTTTGTGGCTAGTCACTAGAACCTGGGGAACACTAGAGAGCACCACTGTTCGTTAGTCCGTATGTGGAGATGTGTGATGCTAGGGATCAAAGATGTGTCCAGAAGGGAGATACAGACTGAAGCTTCCTTATTCCTAGGCCTCATGCTGGGTGGGACAGGTTCTCCCTGACAGGATTTTTCTTCCGGTGTTCTCCCCCAGCTCTAAACAATACTGGGTGAGTGTCCTATGTTTTGTTCAAGGGAGAAATACCACTTGTCTTCATGGCACCAATACTTATCCCCACTCCATGGTCAGCAGAATGGCAGTGGAGGTCTGCTCTTGGCAAAGTCCCTCTATGAACCAGAGTCTGACCCTGCCCACCAGGCCGCAACATGAGATCGTCTTTCTAATCTAGTGCTAACCTCTTTTCAGATGTTTCAGAACTGTGACACCTGTTTCCAGAGCAGTGCAGTTACCAGTGGTAATGTCTAGCTTGGATTCAAGGCCCCCTGTAAAAACCACCTGCAGGCCCAGTAATCTTCATTTAAAGTGCTCTTTAGGCCAGGTGTGGAGGCTCACGCCTCTAATCCCAGCACTGTGGGAGGCCAGGGTGGGCAGATCACTTGAGGTCAGGAGTTCTAAACCAGTCTGTCCAACATGGCGAAACCCTGTCTCTACTAAAAATACAAAAAAATCAGCAGGGCGTAGTAGTGGGCACCTGTAATACCAGCTACTCGGGAGGCTGAGGCAGGATAATTGCTTGAACCCTGGAGGCAAGGCAGAGGTTGCAGTGAGCTGAGACTGGGCCACTGGACTTCAGCCTGGGCAACAAAGCAAGACTCTGTATCAAAAAATAATAGATAATAAATGAAATGCTCTTTAGCCTGTGAGTATACCAGTAAGCCTAACAAAGAATAAAAAAGAACCGGGGATATGCAGATTCTACAACATGAGGTTTTAACATCCAGAAATTAAAATCTGTTGATCTGCTGCTGCTATTAATTTACCAGCATCATCATCTTCTCTGCTCAATAAGTTCACTAAGAAAATCACATACTTAGAACATTTTAATGTCTGTCAAGCTGGTGCCTTTCAAAAGGTCCAAGCTCATCATTTCTTGTTTAATAATAGACATATTAATAAATCTCACATATGAATCCTTTCAAACTGGACACTAAATACGATGTTGATGTTAACAATGGTTCTCAAAAGCTTTTGCTCTTTCCATGAATTTATTAAAATAAAAAACTATGTATATATAAGTAATGGAAATAAAGCTTTATTAGCTGCAATGATTTGCATTATTTATAATTATGTATAAGTTAAATGTAACATATAACAAAAACTTTAGTTTTGAAAAATGTTTTATTCAAGAATTACACAATTTCAAATATCTTCCAAAATACAGTTTCCTAGATTGCTACAAAAGAAATTTGATAAGAAATTTAAATCATTAAATATGTTTCACTAGTATATATACATACAGAATGCCAAGCAATAGTATTCAGCCCTGGAATGCGTACCATGTCTTTTGTTTTTCCTCATGAAAGGCTCAACCCAGCATTTTGTATAGGCTATGTATACAACAGGCAAAGTTCTGTATTCAAGAATTTGACGTTAGCTGCCTCAATTTATAGCTGTGGTAGTTTGTCCACTGGGGTGTCAAATTTGAAGTCTGTAGGAAACAGATCCGGGGCTCGCGGATAGATAAGTCTATAGGACTGTCTGATTGTAACATCAGCAACACCAGCAATATCGCCAATTTCTAAAAGACAAAAATCAAAACATTAACCGTCATTTCCATCCTACCTCCTTTCTACTACCTGCGTTGTCATTTGTGAGATATGATTATACAGTATAAAGCGCCAAACTTAAAAACAAAACCAGAAGTGATTTCTAAAAACTGATAATGGAAATACATACTAAAAGGTAGAAAGCAGCAGCTAGGCCAGACACAGTGGCTCACGCCTGTAATCCCAGCACTTGGGGAGGCCGAGTTGGGCAGATCACTAGGTCAGGAAATCAAGACCAGCCTGGCCAACATGGTGAAACCCCATCTCTACTAAAAATACAAAAAATTAGCCAGGCATGGTGGCATGCGCCTGTAGTCCCAGCTACTCAGGAGACTGAGGCAGGAGAATTGCTTGAACCCGGGAGGAGGAGGTTGCAGTGAGCCGAGATCATGCTACTGCCCTCCAGCCTGGTGACAGAGCAAGATTCCATCTCTAAATAAATAAATAAATAAATGATGTTTAAAAATCCATTTTAATAAAGCATTCATAATGCTTAACCAAATATTGACTCAAAAAAAAAAAAAAAGGCAGGAGCTAAAGTCAGTAACCAACAACAATAAAAATGATAGCAGTAGTTACTACCTTACAGAGCTGTCAATGTTTTGAAGAGTTTAACTAATATAAAATATATGAAAAGGGTTCAGGACTTAGTATTAGGAGTGTTATCTTATTATACTGGGTATCGTATTTACAACTGACTGCTCCTTTTTCTTTATAAATCTTTCTGATGATCACAAAGTACTCCACAAATACATTCTTGTAAAGAAATTCACTTTTTATTTCTGTGTTTGAAAGTTCCCATGCAAAATTTCCCCTAGCTAACTTCTGTTAAGAGGTCCCTATTAAAAACAAAATGTGACACTGTAAATATTGTTCTACAGTCTTTTTTTCTACTTAATACATCGAGGTCAAACAGCTACTTACAGCAGACGGAGATCCTTTTCACTGATACAAGCACACAAGCAAATATTTTTAGCTCAAACGAACATTTCTAGTCTATTACAAAATCCTAATAGATCCACTTTTACCCTTTAAAGTCACTGTCCCTTTTTTTCCTTTCAAAGTCATTAAAAGAAATACCAAAGGACTGCCACTACAATATTTGGTTAAGTATTATGAATGCTTTATTAAAATGGATTTTTAAACATCACTTATTTATTTAAAGATAGAATCTTGCTCTGTCACCCAGGCTGGAGTGCAACGGCAAGATCTCGGCTCACTACAACCTCTGCCTCCCCGGTTCAAGCGATTCTCCTGTCTCAGTCTCCTGAGTAGCTGAGGCACCTGCCATCACGCCCAGCTAATTTTTGTATTTTTAGTAGAGGCGGGGTTTCACCATGCTGCCCAGGCTGGTCTCAAACTCCTCACCTCAGGTGATCCACCTGCCTCGGCCTCCCAAAGTGCTGGGATTACAGGCATGAGCCACCATGCCTGGCCTAAACATCTTTTAATACAAACTCATTTTATTACCTTTTCACAGTTGATTCAAATCAGTGAGGTTTTAGTGATTTTCACTGTGAATGCCTGCCATCACTGTACAATTAGCTAATTTTAAATTTCCTTATCTCACACTGCATTACATTATTCTACATCTAAATACCAATAAATGGCAACTATTTGAATGTCAACTGCCTGCTGTGCAGGGAAGAGAAGGACCTTACATTTGAAGAAGACTTTTCATATAAAGCTAAAAAGCAGAAAGCACCAAGATTAATGTTTCCATGTTGTTCATTAGAATAAACTTTACAACTAGAAATGTACCTCAAGGACAAACTGCCTAACTGCAACTTCTCAATTTTACTAAAAGACTCAAAATTTCCTTAAAACGTAAGTGAAGGCCAAAGGGAATGGATAATGGCTCCTTTAAATAACTAATGATTGGCTGCCTTTTTCTAATTATTCCTATCATTTGTTATTTTTTCAACATATAGCCTAAGCTGAAGGCTGTTGTGAACAGAGTATTACAAAGTTATTGAGGCCAGTAATTCACTAACTCACTTTCTGTTTGTTTTTTGAGACAGTCCTGTTCTGTCTCCCAGGCTGGAGTACAGTGGTGCAATCTAGACTCACAGCAACCTCTGCCTCCCAGGTTCAAGAGATTCTCATGTCTCAGCCTCCCAAGTAGCTGGGACTACAGGTGGGCACTACCATGCTGGGCTGTTTTTGTATTTTTAGTAGAGACAGGGTTTTGCCATGTTGGCCAGGGTGGTCTTGAACTCCTGGCCTCAAGCAATCCACTCACCTTGGCCTCCCAAAGTGCTGGGATTACACGTGTGAGCCACCACGCCCTGCCACCTTTTTTTTTTTTTTTTTTTGAAAAAGAGCCTCACTCCATCAACCCAGGCTGGAGGGCAGTGGCATGATCTCAGCTCACTATAACCTCTGCCTCCTGGGTTCAAGTGATTCTCCTGCCTCAGCCTCCCTACTAGATGGGATTACAGATGTGTGCCACCACACCTGACTAATTTTTTTGTATTTTTAGTAGAGACAGGGTTTTGCCATGTTGGCCAGGAGGCTGGTCACCGCACCTAGTTTATGAATTTCTTTACATGCATTTGTTTATGAATAACTTCTATAATCCTCAAAGATTTAGAAAGGAGTAGTCACTTCTAAATTTAAAAGGGAGTTAGTGGGCCATGCGTGGTGGCTTGCGCCTATAATCCCAGCACACTGGGAGGTGGAGGCAGGCGAATCACATAAGGCCAGGAGTTCGAGACAAGCCTGCCCAACATGGTGAAACCCCATCTCTACTAAAAATACAAATATTAGCTGGGCGTGGTGGCACGTGGCTGTAGCCCCAGTTACTCAGAAAGCTGAGGCATGAGAATAGCTTAAACCCAGGAGGTGGAGGTTGCAGTGAGCTGAGATTGTGCCACGCACTCCAGCCTGGGCAACAGAGGGAGACCGTTTCAAAAAAAACAAAAAAAGGAAAAAGGAAAAGAAATTCACTTAATACTTCTGGTGAAAGTTTTCCTACAACACTAAATTTAAACATGGTTTTAGAAGGCTGAACCACTTACGTCTACTTACTTCAGAATTTGTATTAAGAAACTGTAAAATACTGTACAAGATGGGAAAAAACCAACCTTAACAGAATGTTAAAGGCTGATGGCCAACACATATTTTACAGCGTTGTCTATCTGTAGGATCCCATGCCAAGCAGTGAGAAACAAAGCATGCCTCCCTGACCCCTAAGATTTAAAAACGTAAGTTTGGGGAGGAAAAGAGTATGATCAAGAGGATATATTTAGGGAGAAAAAAGAACTTGTAAGAATAAAAGATGTACAAACTAAAATAATTCAAATGGGAAAAAAATTAGGTTTGTTTACAGGGTTATGTCTCTGAACATTTTTTTTTATGAGCTATTTAAAAGCAAAACATTTTTTCTTAACGTTTTGATGTTGAGGAACGATGTCTTAAATGTGGGTTGTTTTTTTTTTTTTTGAGATGGAGTCTTGCTCTGTTGCCCAGGCTGGAGTGCAATGGCACAATCTCGGCTCACTGTAACCTCCACCTCCCAGGTTCAAGCAATTCTCCTGCCTCAGCCTCCTAAGTAGCTGGGATTACAAGCCCCACCACCACACCCAGCTAATTTTTGTATTTTTAGTAGAGATGGGGTTTCACCACGTTCATCAGAATGGTCTCGAACTCCTGACCTTAGATGATCCACCCGCCTTGGCCTTCCAAAGTGCTGAGATTACAGGCATGAGTCCCTGTGCCGGGCCAAATGTGGGTTCTTGCTATTTACCTGGTTCAAACTTAAAATGGAAAAATAATCACATGCTGCGAATTTCACAGTTTACTGTCACACTTCCTGATGACGAACCCTACCTTTTTGGGTCCTCTTTTCAGCTGATGCCTGTGAGGCCATGTAAATAGCTGCCGCTGCCACAGAGATGGGGCTCCTCCCAGGAACCAAGTCCAATTCCACAGCTTTACGGGCTATATGGGTAGCTGCCATCTGCACTTGTTTAGGAAGACAAAGATTGGAACAAAATCTGGACATGAAGTCCCCAGTTGTAATCAAATCCACACTGGTTTCTAGTGCTTTCAAAATAAGTTTAAAACATCGACCAATTTCTTTCTTAGAAATTCGTGATACGGCACATATTTCTAAAAGAAAAAAAAATTAAATAAATCAATTCACTTAGGCCATATAGTTCATCTTAAAATCTACCATTTCTAATTATAAACACAATATACATTCTAATTGTAAAACATTCAATCATGCCTTAAAGATAAAACCCTAATTCTCTCAGTGATACTCCCCCCCAGAGATAACTGCAAATTTCTCAGTTAACTTTAATGTTCATCACACCTTTTTTTTTTTTTTTTTTTTAAAGACGGAGTCTCACTCTGTCGCCCAGGCTAACAGCAGTGGCATGATCTCAGCCCACTGCAACCTCCACCTCCTGGGCTCAAGTGATTCTCCTGCCTCGGCCTCCCGAGTAGCTGAGACTACAGGCATGCACCACCATACCTGGCTAACTTTTGTATTTTTAGTAGAGACAGGGTTTCACTATGTTGGCCAGGCTTGTCTAGAACTCCTGACCTCAGGTGATCCTCCTGCATCGGCCTCCCAAAGTGCTGAGATTACACGCGTGAGCCACTGCGCCTGGCCTAATGTTCTTCACTCTTTAAATGTAGGGTTTTTGTTTGTTTTTTGAGATGAGGTCTTACTCTGTCGTCCAGGCTGGAGTGCAGTGATGCCATCTCAGCTCACTGCAACCTCTGCTCCCCGGGTTCAAACGATTCTCCTGCCTCCTGAGTAGCTGGGATTACAGGCGCCTGCCACCGCACCTGGCTAATTTTTTGTATTTTTAGTAAAGATGGGGTTTCACCATCTTGGCAAGACTGGTCTTGAACTCCTCACCTCGTGATCTACCTGCCTCGGCCTCACAAAGTGCTGAGATTACAGGTGTGAGTCACTGAGCCTGGCTAAATTTAGGTCTTAATCTTTCAAAATATTAACTGCTCTAAGGATTAATTCATTGCAAGTAAATTTCTTTAAATGAAAAATTGATATTTATATATTAACCTGTTGTAAGCAGTGTTATCAAGGAGCTGAAAGAAAATAAGCTAAAGGATGCCTCTTAGGCAACACAGTGTCATGTGTACATAAAATCCCTGCAATTATGGGCTATACAGCTCGATGAGATAAAATATTTGACCCTGTTATTCCCAGATGCAACCACCATACACTTTCAGAAGAAATTTAACAAAAGCTCTGTTTTAATTATAAAAACAACAAAAAAGATGATAAAGGCCATCACCTCTTCACTTTTACATAAAAAAACACAAAAAATAAATACTCACTGGATGAATAAAGGGTTAAGTATAGTCTTCAGCTAAACTGAGCTTTGGTAGTGTAAGTCAGTGAGCAACACTGAACAAACTGTCACATATTCCCATGTAACTGCAAACTGTATGAAAAATACCAGTTCTTTCAAAGCCTCCAACTGAAGTGTAAAAATGCAAACAATACACCTCAAGAGAAAAAACTTCACTGATGCTTTTTTTAAATTTATTTTTGAGATGAAGTCTTGCTCTGTCGCCCAGGCTGGAGTGCAGTGGTGCGATCTTGGCTCACTGCAACCTCCGCCTCCTGAGTAGCTGGGATTACAGGCGTGCACCGCCATGCCTGGCTAATTTTTCTATTTTTAGTAGAGCCGGGGTTTCACCATATTGGCCAGGCTGGTCTTGAACTCCTGACCTCAGGTGATCCGCCTCGGCCTCCCAAAGTGCTGGGATTACAGGTGTGACTCACCGTATCTGGCCTTCACTGATACTTTCTAAAGCTTGACTCCCTCATCTACAGAGACTGGTGCTAGAAATGGAAACTGTTTTCATGTAAACTAAATGTGTAAATGGCCTACTTTGGTTTACCATTACAGGCCTGAAAGCCCACAAAATAACAGTCCATCAAAAGATCTCACTAGCAAAGAACATAGTGGGCTTACATGGACTAAAATGAGTCTACGTAGGAAAACAGCCTAAAAGAACATTCTGTGAATTTGCTGTCAAGGAACAAAATAAGTAGACACTGGCAAATGATGCTCAAGTGGATTACTGTAGTGACAATAAAGATGACTTAGCTTCTAAGTGTCAAAGCTGCCTGACATTGGTCTGTTTCTTTAATATGATGTAGAAAATGCTATTTTAGGCTGGGCACAGTGGCTCACGCCTGTTAATTCTAGCACTTTGGGAGGCCAAAGCGGGCAGATCACCTAAGGTTAGAAGTCTGAGACCAGCCTGGCCAACACGGCGAAATCCCGTCTCCACTAAAAATACAAAAGTTAGTCAGGTGTGGTGGCACGTGCCTGTAATCCTAGCTACTCAGGAAGCTGAGGCAGGAGTATAGCTTGAACACGGGAGGCGGAGGTTGCAGTGAGCCAAGATCGCATCACCGCACTCCAGCCTGGGTGACAAAGTGAGACTCCATCTCAACAAACCAACCAACCAACAACAACAATAACAACAACAAAACAACAACAACAAAAAAAAAGGTAAAAACTTACCTTTAAATGTCCTAGGAACCCCTTCTTGTCTACAGGCAATATAGAGACAAGCAGAAGCTATAGCATCATTAGCTCTTCCCTTCAGGCTCTTCTGTTCATATACTTGCTTGAATAAATTATTCGTTCGATCCTTCAAAGCAGAAAAACTAAGTTTAACTCTATGTCATTTAATTAGCTGCAATATCGAAATTTCATGTGTTCATTAAATTATGCAAAGTCAATGCCAGAATAGCTTAAAGGAGGTAGACAAGAACTTACAACTATATTTCGAGGTAGATTGATTCTATCTGCCATGGTAGTGATTTCTTTGAATGCATTCATCATTGCCCGATCAGAACTGCTCATTGTTCTCCGATTCTGGTACTTAGAATTGCCAAATTCATCAAAACTTGCAGCTCCTGTACCCTATAGAACAGTTAAAACTATGAAAAAACTATGAAAAAATGTAATGGGACACTTTCTATGAAAATATAACTTAAAAGATCTGATTCTATATAGACTAGAAATCTGAATTGTGCATCCTGCCCATCTATACTAAAGGAATATGTAATTCTAACAACTGTTCAAGAACATAGAAAATGTGAAGCTTAAAGTGTATAAATAGAAATACGATACAAAAACCTGACAAAACCATGGAAAAAGGAAGTCTAATTTCACTTAGAAATATGATAAAAAATATCAAATACTAGAAAACAGAATCCAATAGCATATTAAAAGGTAGTATATCATGACCAACTGGAGATTGTTCCACAAGATATTATTAGAGAATCAAATAATGTAAAACATTATATTATTAGATCTAAGGAGAAAAATCATGATCATCTCCAAAGGTGCTAAAAAGGCAAATGAACAAAATTCAAAGTTCATTTTTGATAAAAACTCATAGGACACTACAAATGAGTACTTCTTTACATAAGAAAACCACTCTCCTCTGCCCAAAGCCAGTACAATTAATGAAGAAACATTACCAGCATTATCACCAAAATCACAAGACAAACGCACCTCCCACTGCTACCATTTTATAACACTGATCAGAAAAACTAGTCAATTAACCAACAGAAAAATCGGAAGTACAAAATTGGAAAGGAGGTGATAAACTATTTGCAGATAGTATCTTTATACACCTGGAGTATGCAAGAAAATCACTAAAAAACAGCTGCTATAAATAATTCACTAAAGCAGCAAGGTCAAAATAAATAGAAATCAATACCCTTCATAAGTATAATCAATCAGTTAAAAGACAAGGAAAGCAAATTTTTCAATTACAACAACAAAAATCTTGGAATAAACTTGAGAAACATGTGAGATGTTCATGAAGAAAACTTTCAAACATCTCCTGAAGGACACATAAGATACCTAAGGAAATGGAAAGGCATTATGAGTTTTTTTTTGTTTTTTTTTTTGAGACGGAGTCTCACTCTGTCGCCCAGGCTGGAGTGCAGTGGCCGGATCTCAGCTCACTGCAAGCTCCGCCTCCCGGGTTCACGCCATTCTCCTGCTTCAGCCTCCCGAGTAGCTGGGACTACAGGCGCCTGCCACCACGCTCGGCTAGTTTTTTTTTTTTGTATTTTTTAGTAGAGACTGGGTTTCACCGGGTTAGCCAGGATGGTCTCGATCTCCTGACCTCGTGATCTGCCCATCTCGGCCTCCCAAAGTGCTGGGATCACAGGCTTCAGCCACTGCACCTGGCCCATTATGAGTTTTTGAATACAAGATTTATTATGAAGAAGTCAATTTTCCCTATGTCAATTTGCAAATGAATCTGACCAAAACCCCAGTGACAATATTAAATATTAAAACACAGGCCGGGGGCGGTGGCTCATGCCTGTAATCCTGGAACTTTAGGAGGCTGAGGTGGGCGGATCACCTGAGGTCCGGAAGTTTGAGACCAGCTTGACCATCAGAGAGAAACCCCGCCTCTACTAAAAATACAAATTAGCCAGGCATGGTGGCACATGCCTGTTATCCCAGCTACTTGGGAGGCTGAGGCAGAAGAGTCGCTTGAGGTGGTTGTGGTGAGCTGAGATCACGCCATTGCACTCCAGCCTAGGCGACAAGAGTGAAACTCCGTCTCAGAAAAACAAAACAAAACAAAACAGGTAGAGTGTGGTGGCGCACACCTGTGGTCTCAGCTACTCAGGAGGCTGAGGCAGGAGGGTCACCTAAGCCTGGGAGTTTGAGGCTGCAGTTACCTATGATCACATCACTTCACTCTAGACTGGGTGACAGAAAGAGACCCTGTCTCAAAAGAAAAAAACAAAAAACCCCACAGAAAACAGAATCCAACAGTGTATTAAAAGGCAGTAATATCAACCAAGTGGAGACTGTTCCACAAATATATTAAAGAATCTAATATAAAACATCATATTAACAGAGCTGAGGAAAATCATACAATCAACTCCAAAGGTACAAAAAATGCCAGTGAACAAACCTAAACTTTTTTTAAAAATGAAACAAACTTAACCTTTAAATGGAAAACACTAGTGAAGAAAATGCTGAAAAAGAAGAGCAATGAGGAAAAACTAGTGCTACTATATATTAGAACAGTGTGGTACGGCATTTGACTAACTGGACCAGGACAGGAAAAAATAGAAAGTCGAAAAATATGCCCAAGTACACACAGAAATTTATTATGTGATAAACCTAGCAGCTTAAAAATATTTCTACCTTGGCCACGGATGGTGGCTCACACCTGTAATTCCAGCACCTTGGGAGGCCAAGGTGGGTGGATCACTTGAGCCCAAGAATTGGGACCAGCCTGGGCAACATGGTGAAACTCTGTCTCTATAAAAAATTTTAAAAATTAGCCAGGTGTAGTGGCCCACACCTGTGGTCCCAGCTACTTGGGAGGCTGAGGTGGAAGGATCACTTCAGCCTGGGAGGAGGAGGTTGCAGTGAACCGAGATCATGCTACCGCACTCCCACCTGAGCGACAGTGTTAGACCCTGTCTCAAAAACAAAACAGGCTATGCAGGGTTCAGCATAGTAACTCATGCCTGTAATCCCAGCACTTTGGGAGCCTGAGGCGGGAGGACTGCTTAAGACCAGGAGTTCAAGACCTGCCTGGACAAGAGTCTCACACTGTCACCCAGGCTGGAGTACGGTGGCGTGATCTTGGCTCACTGCAACCTCCGACTCCTGGGTTCAAGCGATTCTCCTGTCTCAGCCTCTTGAGTAGCTGGAATTACAGGTGCCCGCCACCATGCCTGGCAACTTTTTTTGTATTTTTAGTAGAGGTGGCGTTTCACTGTGTCAGCCAGGCTGGTCTCAAACTCTTGACCTCAAGCGATCTGCCCGCCTCAGCCTCCTAAAGTGCTGCAATTACAGGCGTGAGCCGAGCCTGGCCAAAAAAATTTTAAAAAATAAAAATTAGCCAGGCGTGGTGGTATGCGCCTGTAGTCCTAACTACTTGGGAGGTCAGGGAAGGAGGATCACTGGAGCCCAGGAGTTTGAGCATGCAGTGAGCTTTGATTATACCATTGTACTCCAGGCTGTTGCCCAGACAAGTTTTTGTCTTTTTTTTTCTTTAAAGATGGAGTCTCTCTCTGTCGCCTAGGCTGGAGCGCAGTGGCGCGATCTCGGCTCACTGCAACCTCCGCCTCCCAGGTTCAAGCAATTCTCTGCCTCAGCCTCCTGAGTAGCTGGGATTACAGGCGCCCACCACCATGCCCGGCTAATGTTTGTATTTTTAGTAGAGACAGGGTTTCACCATCTTGGCCAGGCTGGTCTTGAACTCCTGACCTCCACCCACCTCGGCCTCCCAAAGTGCTGGGATTGCAGGCGTGAGCCACCATGCCCAGCCGAGAAGGCATTCTTGATATTCAAAGAATATATCAATATTAACTCATGAAGGCCACACTACACTCAATTTTTGTGTGTATACAAAATGTGATTTATGAAAAAAAGGTCTGATATAAAGGCCCTGTAATTTTGATTTAATTTGGATTTAATTTGATTTAAAAGTCTTCCCCACTTTATGATGGATACACACACAAGTTAGCCTTCATTCACAATGATATTACTGGCAAAGCTTATTAGACAGGTCAAGAGTCCCCACTGGTACAGTGACATACTTTTGCAAAGTTCCCAAACTCTCAGGTCTATGGTCATTCTGCAATTGGTATTTCCTGCCAAAGGGACTTACTACCTTGCCAATCATGGTAGACAAATCTCCATCACTCAGAAGAGGATTCTGAGAATCTCCAACTCGAGATGGATCTTTTGTTGCTTTGTCATTGCTGAAAGTTCGCCATTCAGATCCCACATCGATAACCCGGTCACCTAAGAATATAAGCACATACCTGAATCATTTTGTCAAGATAAGGTTTACTTAACTACACTGTCCAATGCCCAACTAAGCCATTTTATTCCCAGGAAATCTCCACATGGACATCTAGGATCTAGCTCAAATATCACATTTCAGACATTTGTCCTAAAGCATTCCTTTAACTACTGTGCGAGTCAAACAATAATCCTCTTGAAACATTATGCTATGATATTCTAACTCTTGGAAGAAAAAGAATGTCAAAAGTAGCAAAGTACAGCTATTCATATGTGATGCAAAGGCAAACAATGTAATAATGATTAAGAACCAGATTTTGCACAAAATTTGCAACAGGCATGGGGAAAAAAAACAGAAAACATTTTTTAGAATGTTATTAATGCAAATAATTTCATATTAAAACGTCACTAAGTTTTGATGGGAAATGCTTTGCAGAAAATAAGCCTAAGCTTCTGTTTCAAAGTAACAATTTGATGAAAAATATATGTGGCCAAATAATTTATACAGAATAAACTTCAAGCCTAGAATCAGTAAGAAGAAAGTCTGGTAGGCAAACTTTCCTCTTTAAGCAAAGAGGCAGCATCTAAATACATCATGTCAAAAAAAAAGCAGACACAAGTAAACCGTATTATTACTGTTTTGGTGAGAAATCTCAATGTCTGGCAATACCTTCAGAGTAGTCAAAAGTTAACCCTGAACACTTAGACACGCTACTCATTGTGCCCTTTTGTACATGTTCTCATTTAATTTTCACAGCCTTATCAAGGGAGGTACCACTTTTACTGCCACTTCACAAATAAGATGAACTAGCCTAAGATCACATAGCTAGAACTGAAATGCACATCAGAGTCTGTTCTACACTCCAATTATAAAACATGAGCTTTTTCAGTGAATTGTGATGAAGCTGAAAGTAGGAAGGAACCAGACCATTTCATCTTTGTGTATACACAGCAAGCAGAAAGAAATAAATGGCAGAAACCAGTTACTGCAGCAATTAGAGTTATGGTATTAACAGTCAATTAATATAACAGTCAAGAGTGTGAACTCCGCCCTTTGCTGCTTAGCCTTAGAATATTACTTCATTTCTATGTCTTTATTACCTCAGCTCTAAAATTCTCCTTAACCTCGTATTTTAAAGATTATAAAGATTAAATAAGCTATTATAATACCCACGTATAGTGCATGTAAAGTGTTTAAAAAGTAGTACTACGTGCTCAATATTCGCTATTTACTGCTATGAAAATTAGAAAGATAGCATATATTCTGAGTTTCTCCTTTTTTGTGGGGATGATAAGGGAGAGGCATCAGTTTAAAACATTAATCTTGGGCCAGGCGCAGTAGCTCATGCCTGTAATCCCAGCACTTTGGGAGGCCAAGGCAGGCGGATCACCTGAGGTCAGGAGTTCGAGACCAGCCTGACCAAGATGGAGAAACCCTGTCTCTACTAAAAATACAAAATTAGCTGGTCATGGTGGCACATGCCTGTAATCCCAGCACTTTGAGAGGTCCAGGCGGGCGGATCACCTGGGGTTGGGAGTTCAAGACCAGTCTGACGAACATGGAGAAACCCTGTCTCTACCAAAACTACAAAATAGCTGGGCGTGGTGATGCATGCTCATAATGCCAGCTACTCAGGAGGCTGAGGCAGAACTGCTTGAACCCAGGAGGCGGAGGTTGTGGTGAGCTGAGATCACAACAAGAGGGCAACAAGAGCAAAACTCCGTCTCAAAAAAAAAAAACAAAACCCAAATAACAAAACAAAAACATTAATCTCCATAGAAGACTTTAAAAGTTTCCAAGTGCTCTGCTAAGTACTTGATCAGGAGGACAGCAAAGAACAGAGAAAACAGAAGGAATTCCACCTAGACCATGCTTTTTAATTTTGTATATAAAAATTAATTTAAATGTTCATAAACAACCAGAGTATAGTGATCATGTAATTTAATCTTAGTGACAGATTTAAGAAAAGGCCGGGCATGGTGGTTCACACCTGTAATCTTAGCACTTTGGGAGGCTGAGGCAGGAAAATCCCTTGAGCCCAGGAGTTCGAAACCAGCTTGGGCAACATGGTGAAACCCTGTCTCTACAAAAAAATACAAAAACAAATTAGCTGAGCATGGTGGCACATGCCTGTAGGGAGGCTGAGGTGGGAGGATCACCTGAGCCCAGGAAGTTGAGGCTGCAGGGAGCAGGGAGCCGTGATTACACCACTGCACTCCAGCCTGGGTGAGTGAGACCCTGTCGAAAGTAAGCAAATGCTCACGAGAATGATTCATTCCTGAAGCCTCTGACAAAATGTTTCTTTTTTCTTTCTTTTTATTTTTCAGACAGGGTCTCGCTCTGTCGCCCAGGTTTGAGTATAGTGGTGCAATTTCGGCTCACTGCAGCCTTTGCCTCCCAGGCTCAAGCAATACTTCCACCTTAGCCTCCTGAGCAGCTACAGATATGCACCACTAATGCCTGGCTAATTTTTTTATTTCTTGTAGAGACGGGGTTTTGCCCGTGTTACCTAGGCTAGTCGTGAACCCCTAGGCTCAAGCGATCCACTCACCTCGGCCTCCCCAAGTGCTGAGATTACAGGGGTGAGCCACCGCACGCAACAGAAAAACTTTTCTTTAAACAGCTGAGGTAAAAGTGGATTATCAGTTGGACTACCATGCGTCCACATTACAAAGGGATTGAGATTAGAGGCAGAGTTCCCATCTGCCATCTCTGCATGCAATGAGAACAGGCAAGGCAGGCAGAAGCAGGGCGGTAAATCAGAAGGCAATTTTAATACATCACATTGAGGAGGTGGCCCAAAACAAGGAGAAAAGCGTTAGATGGATGGCATTACAAGGATTTCTCTATTTCCTCTTCCTCATAATAAACATCACCAAACTTAGGAAGTAATGTGAATTACACAGATTTTAAAAGGTACTTAAAAGTATCAAATTGTCATTGTGCACTGAAACCTTACCAAACCACTGTGCAGTGAGTACTATTCACTAACAAACCCATGTCTCAAAGAGATCACACTGAAGAGATCACGTTTTCTTCCTTTTTAGAAAATACTTGTTCACTAAAAGATACGTTAGAAAAAAAAATTACCTGCATTCCCAATACCCAGTGACGACCACTATATTTTCATACATGCTGTGTGTTTTTCGTTCATATGTATGCACCTATATGTTTTCCTAAAATTTAGGTATTGTGCCTGTTTCATGGCAAGCTCTTTTCACTAAATTTATCATAAGCACCAGCATAGTATTTTTAGACAGAATTTAGTCCCTTTAATAGCATCCACCAATTAAAGTGACACCATGGTGTTCCCATGCACTTATGTTTTCAAAGAGAGAAAAGACAATCTAACTTTACTATTTGGCAAAATAAAAACACAAACACGCACAGAACAAAAATCACTGTGGCCTTCAAACCCAGAGTTACTTACTAAATTTTAAGCTAAAAAAAAAAAAAATCATCAAATGTCATCAGTAACTTGCAATATTTTTATTAACATACATGAATGTATCAAGACAATGGCATAAGTGAAAAGGCAGAAGGTATGCCCACACCTTTTAAGTCTGTCTAGAAATCTAAAGATAAACCATTAGTTAGCTAAGATGCTTCATTTCATAGCGTTTTCTGAAATACCTTACACCATGAGTTCCATTTGCTGCCTGCTTTATATTGTTTTTATAAAGACAAGATGGATTTTTAATTTTTTTTAAGATGGATTATTTTAAGGTAGCATAGTATAAATAGAAAACACAACACTGGGTGGTGATGTAATTTTTCCACATACGTAGGAATGATCTAAATGACTCGTTCAAGAATCTGTGGTTTGTGCTAAGAACCATTCCCTCTTTTTATATTTAACAACCCAAAAGAGCATTCATAAGGAATGAAGTTTCCAAAATAACTCAATTAGCATACCATGCAACTACAACTAGTCCAGCAGATTAAGTACATGAGTAACAAGAAACAGGGCAAGTCCATTCAGAAAAAATTAGAATACATAAAGAATTTTCATTTGAAGAAAATCTAAATGGAGTAGTATTTTTAAAAGTTGCTCTGGAAGAAAGCTGCAAGACAAAATTTTTTCAAGGGCTAAGTGGTACCAGGGCAGCCATGCCTGGGTATAATCTATAATCAACTTTTGAAAAGGAAGAAGTCAGCTAATTAGCAAATACACAAAACTTCACATATCCTCTAATGTTCTAGAAACCAAGAAACATAGGAACTTCCACTAGTTTCCTTCTTAACCACACACTGTAGTCTATGTGAAGATTTATAGTATCAAAGAAAACTTACACTACTATAATACATATATATGCACAACTCCTCCCTCCATCTAGAGCGTGATCTTTAACACTTTTAATCAAGTTCCCCATCCAAAAAAGTAAACACACCCAATATGTGTATTTATGTATTTCACACATGTATAGCTCTCAATCCATATATTAGAGTGGTGTCTAAAGGGTATTAACTAAAACATTTTACCATATTCTGAAGAGAATACGAATTCCATCTCATTTTTCAAGAAGAAACCGAGAATACTTGTCAAAAATCACTTGCACCAGTTTTAAGTGGTTTAGTCACTTTGGCACCTATCTTACAATCTGGCAATTCCATTCTTAAGTACAGCTGGCCTTCTGTATCTGTGTATTCTGCATCCACGGATTCAACCAACCACAGACTGAAAACATTTGGGGAAAAAATACGCCTGTACTGAACATGTACAGACATTTTTTTCTTGCTATTATTCCCTTAGCACAGTATAAACAACTATTTACATACATTTATGCTACGGAAGTAATCTAGAGCTGATTTAAAGTATATGGGAGGATGTGCATAGGCAAATACTACATCACTTTGTATCAAAGACTAGAGCATCTGCAAATTTTGGTATGCAAGGGAGGTCCTGGAACTAGTCCCCCACAGATACTGAGGGATGGAGTGAATGTATTGCTCCATTAGAAACAACCCATCAACAGGAAAATGTGCACAATGGAATATTCTTCAATAAATAAACTACTCACACATGCAATAACAAATATATCTCAAAACTTTTTGAAATTTTTTTGAAATTATTTCAAACCAAAAATGTCAGTCACAAAAAAGTTCATACTGTATGATTTCATTCAAGTGAAGTTGAAAAAACGGGAAAATAATCTATGAGAACAGAAATCAGTTCCACGGCTATTGCTGGGTGGGAGTGACTGGCAAGTGGCATAAAATGACTTCTTTCCCCCCTCCCCCCAACTGGAGTCTCACTCTGTCACCCACGCTGGTGTGAGGTGGCACAATTTCGACTCACTGCAACCTCTGCCTCCCAGGTTCAAGCAATTCTCCTGCCTCAGCCTCCCGAGTAGCTGGGATTACAGGCGCCTACCTTCACATCTGGCTAAACTTTGTATTTTTAGTAGAGACGGGGTTTCACGGTGTTGGTCAGGCTGGTCTCAAATTCCTGACCTTGTGATCAGTCTGTCTCGGCCTCCCAAAGTGCTGGGACTACAGGCACGAGCCACCATGCCCGGCTGCCAAAATGACTTCTAAGGTGAGGGAAACGGTCTCTATATCTTGATTAGGGTGTGGGTTACACCAGTACATGCACTGTCAAAATTCAAACTATGTTTTATGGTATGCAATTACAGCTCAATAAATTAAAAATTAAAAATTCATTCCCACCAATATACTACTGATTTTGAATTAAATGACACCAAATCTATACATTATTTTGGGAATCATAGAACAATTCTTATCTTTTTCAATAAGGGAATACTCTTTCCTCAAGGTCTTCTTGCAGATTTCAAAGTATTATGTATGCCATGCTTAAGACTAGACCTAGATTTTTTATGTTAAAAATCTCATTTTCTAACTACTAATTGCTATATTTTATATGCTTACATTCAGTTACTTTTAATAGACTATTAATTTTTTTAAATTTAATTTGACTTCTAGATATAGAACCCCATCAGTGGCAAAAAACATATTCCAAAAAAACCACATTCCATTTCCAACGCTTAACTTTCATTTATATTTTATATCTAAAGCACTAGTCAAAACTTTCAAAACAATGCTCTTCATTTTAAACTGAAACATTTCAACATTATGCATACAATTGAAACAGTCTATTAAAGCATTATTCTACCCTAAGTACCTTAAATAGGAGTAAGTGTTGAGTTTATTAAATGTCTGTCTTCCTACCAGACCACCGTGTTTCTTACACATTGTCTTTATTTATTTATTTATTTATTTATTTATTTACTTATTTATTTTTGAGACGGAGTCTCGCTCAGTCACCCAGGCTGGAGTGCAGTGGTGCGATCTAGTCTCACTGCAACCTTCGCCTCCCAGGTTCAAGCGATTCTCCGTCCTTGGCCTCCCAAAGTGCTGGGACTACAGGTGTGAGCCACCGCGCCCAGCCACCACGTCTTCTTATGTTGTAAAAAGCTAACCACAATTGTTTGAGATTTATTATACTTTAATACTTATGTGTTAGGATAAATCAAGTTATACTGGAGGAACAATTTTTAAAGCAGCTCAGTGGCTTAAAATGAAGGGTTATTTCTTATTCACATTACATGTCTATAAAGGGATAGCTGGAAGTTTCTTACACCATCCTTATTCAAGATGACAGGATCTTTATCACCTGAGATATTGTCAGTTACCATGGATGGGGAAGGGAATGTGGGAAATTATACACAGACTTCATAATGGCTTCCGACCAAAAGTGACACTAACATTTCCACTCACATGCCACTGGCCAAAGCCAGTCAAGTGGTCATGCTTCAAAGGGGAGAAATACAATTACATCATATAGCCTAAAGGAGAACCAAAAATGTTAAGCGAATAGTCGTTAGTGCTGTTCCAAGCGACAATTAACAAAGATAATTCGGCACTGTATTTTTGGAGATTTATGTACAAATCCGTATAAAAGATTGCTCTTTTTATTTATTATTATTTTTGAGATGGAGATTCGCTCTTGTTGGCCAGGCTGGATCTTGGCTGGCGGCAACCTCTGCCTTGCAGGTTCAAGCAATTCTCCTAACTCAGCCTCCCGAGTAGCCAGGATTACAGGCATCCACCACCACACCCAGCTAATTTTTTGTATTTTTAGTAGAGACAGGGTTTCACCACGTTGGCCAGGCTGGTCTCAAACTGCAGACCTCAGGTGATCCACCCACCTCAGTCTCCCAAAGTGCTGGGATTACAGGCATGAGCCACTGCGTCTGGCTCAGAAGATTGTTCTATGGCTTCCTTTTTGTACCAAATGACAAACTGAAGAATTAGGGATAAGTTCATTGTATTTCAGCAACTGTCACAGAGAAGTAATCTGTCAACATGATTTAGGTCCTTTGAAAGTAACTTTTTAGGCCGGGTGCGGTGGCTCACGCTTGTAATCACAGCACTTTGGGAGGCCAAGGTGAGTGGATCACCTGAGGTCAGAAGTTTGAGACCAGCCTGACCAAGATGGTGAAACTCGGTCTCTACTAAAAATACAAAATTAGCCGGGCGCGGTGCTGCATGCCTGCAACCCCAGCTACTTGAGAGGCTGAGGCAGGAGAATCCCTTGAACCTGGGGGGTGCAGATTGCGGTGAGCTGAGATCGTGCCATTGTACTCCAGCCTGGGCAACAAGAGCGAAACTCTGTCTCAAAAAAAAAAAAAAAACCACAAAGAAAGAAAGTGGTAGGTTACAAGTCTCTATTAATATAATTTTTAAAATATTAAAAGGATGCAATCCCCAGTGGTGTGCACAATTCTTGATTTGTAGCCCTGAGCTCTTCTGCTAGGAATGTAAAGTTTTTTTCTCTTTTATCTTTAATACTTTATTCACCTGGATCTTCAAGTAGTACCATGGTGGGTACCTTGTCTGACTAACCTAATAGATATCTTGTCGTCTTGCACACTGTGGGTGTGTCTCAGGTTTGTTCTCTGCTTTACTGATTTAGTTTTTTAGGGTATTAAGTCTGCCAATTACCACCTAAAAACCAGTTTTATCGTGTTGGTCTCCTTGTGCTGTGTTACTTTTTTCTGACATTTAATAGAAATCTTCCATAATATTTCAATAATGGACCCTTCAGCTAATTGATCACATTGGTTTCTGTAACTTTCTCTGAGTAATTAAACTATGTTATGGGCACAGTTTTCTGCCAAGTCCATAGGATCCCTGTTTCTCTTTATTATAGTTTTATATTCATAAGCCTCATATTGATTTTTAAGCTTATTCATTCTATCTATAATAAAGAACTGTCAATCCAATCCAATCCAGAAAATCTTCCAACGTCACTACCACCAGTACTCTCAGTCTCTCTGGGCAGTAGCACAGTCCCTAGCAGACTAATAGATGACCCAAACAAGAGAAACGTCCCACAGGATTCCATGTTTTTTTGGTTTTTTTTTTTGAGACGGAGTCTCGCTGTGTCACCCAGGCTGGAGTGCAGTGGCACTATCTCGGCTCCACCTCCTGGGTTCAAGCAATTCTCCTGCCTCAGCCTTCCAAGTAGCTGGGATCACAGGCGCACACCACCACGCCCGGCTAATGCCCGGCTGATTTTTGTATTTTCAGTAGAGACAAGGTTTCACCATGTTGGTCAGGCTGGTCTCAAACTCCTGACCTCGTGATCTGCCCGCCTCGGCCTCCCAAAGTGCTGGGATGACAGGGGTGAGCCACCGCATCTGGCCAGGTTTCCAGAAGTTTTTAAGGAAGGATATACAGGTAGGGTTGTTATAATTAAATAAAAAATAGTAGTGACTTAAACAAGATAGAAGTTTCTCCTGTTAACAGTCCACACTTAACAGTCCCAGGCTAGTATGACCCAAGCTCCTCCTATCTTTTTGATAAGATATCCTTATTATGGCTTGCATTTTGTAGCATAGGACAGCTGTTGGTAATTTCCTTTATCATGTTTACATTCTAGCCATTGGGAAGGAGAAAAAGTAAGGATACATCTTTTATTAAGGCAGGATCTAGAGCTGCACACATCTCTTCTTATACTTACAAACCCACTGGTCAGAACTTAACCACATTTCCTAGCTACGTGAGAAACTGGGAAATAGGGTCTAGGTGAGCAGCCACATACATGCCCATGTAAAACTCTGGGACTCTTACTAATGAAAGAACGGGGAAATGGACGTTGGCAAACAACCAGCAGTCTCAGCTATAACGAATAATAGGATGGGGGAGAGGAGAAGTGAGAAAGAATGCCCAGAAAAATCAGGGTACTCTGCCTCATATTCTGAAGCAAACCACAAAGAAAGACAAATTAAACAGACATTTATCCTCTTTTCCATGCAAGCAACTGGAAATACAACCAAAGGTATTTCATAATACAACGTGAAAACTAGAAGGGCTTTTCGTGCAGGGGAAACTGCAACATACCAAAAGCAGCCAGGAAGCAAATACTGAGGAGGGTCTGATTTTCTAGCCTGACTTAGACTCTTAGGAGTGTTTTTGCTTCTTATTTTTGTAATTTAATAAAGGAATTTAAAATTTTGTTTTATTTTTTGGAGGTGGAGTCTTGATCTGTCACCCAGGCTAGAGTGCAGTGGCACACTCATATCACTGCAGCCTCAAACTCCTGGGCTCAAGCGATTCTCACTAGCTACTTGGGGGAACTAATTCCCTCAAGCAGGTAAGACTATAGGCTTGCGCCATCACACACAGCTAACTAAAAAAAATATTTCTTTTTTTACAGACACGGTCTGGCTACATTGCCTAGGCTGGTCTTGAACTCCTGGCCCCAAGTGATCCTCCTGCCTCAACCTCCTGAGTTATCAGGATTACAGCACAAGCCCCCAGCTCCTCATAAAGGAATTTTTAAGAACAGGAAGACGAAGAGGAATTTCCCAGAATTTCAATTCTTTCTGCTGTCTTCCTGGAAACTAATCTTAATCACTGTGGCATACAACCTGTAGTAAAGAATTCAGAAGTAGAAGTCTCAGAATAACCCCAAATTACTTGTCTTCACAGGCTCATTTAGTTTAAAAACTACAAATGCTTTCAAACGTGCTGGTAAGTCTAGAAGTTCAAGAATCTGAACATATATTCAAGGTGGACAAACTCTAAGCATCAAATATTTTTACGTTTAAAGCAAAAAAAAAAAAAAAATCCAAGGTACTTTGGAAAACTATTTTAAGTCAACATGCTGTAAACAGTAAGTCTAATGTTGATGATTAAATGTATCATTAGCTTCCACACTTTCCGTGGTCATTTAATCCTTTCTACGATTCCTTCTCATGACATGTCAAATAATCCTACTTTTTAGTCCAGGGTCACTACACATTCTTACTGAAATCTTACATTAGACAAGTTTGAAGAGAATGTTGACCAAGAAATGGTCAGCTTGAATGAAAGCATTCAAGTTTGAAGAGAATGCTGACTTCATAAAGAAATACTATTAATAATATAGCAAGTCTCGGCCGGGCGCGGTGGCTCAAGCCTGTAATCCCAGCACTTTGGGAGGCCGAGACGGGCGGATCACGAGGTCAGGAGATTGAGACCATCCTGGCGAACACGGTGAAACCCCGTCTCTACTAAAAAATACAAAAAACTAGCCGGGCGAGGTGGCGGGCGCCTGTAGTCCCAGCTACTCAGGAGGCTGAGGCAGGAGAATGGCGTAAACCCGGGAGGGGGAGCTTGCAGTGAGCTGAGATCCGGCCACTGCACTCCAGCCTGGGCGACAGAGCCAGACTCCATCTCAAAAAAAAAAAAAAAAAAAAAAAAATATATAGCAAGTCTCTAAATCACCAGTCTCTAAATCACAGTTTATGTTGCCATAAATTGAGTAGGAACTCAACATGAATTATCTCCTAGAAACAAAGCATATCACAGTTTATTTCCCAGACCAGCCCATAAAAGCCTACTTTGCCCCTGATGTTTAGACCCTAAAGAAAACTGTTCAAGGTGAAACAGTGGAAAACAGTCAGGAAAATACATTGTAAGCCCCATCCCTGGATATCTTATTACATTTCAATTTTCCTCAAATACAAGTAGGTCGATAGGAGTAGCAGCATCTAAGATGAGGAGCTGATGCATTGGTTGAAAGTGTATCCTAAATTTGGCCACAATAAATTTGGTCACTCACATACTACTACTGTTCAGGCCTCTATCCTATGGCATAGGTTTCTTTTTCCCTTTACTTGGAATAATTTTCTCTCCATAAATCCTTACCCATTCTTAAAAAATGTGCTTCACTCGAATTTCAACAGTACTATCTTCAGGATGTCACCATAGTCGGAAGATCTGTAATGTAGCTTTAACTACAGGATCCCATATGAAGTTACCCTACTCTCTTTCATACACTATCCAAAGAGTTGCTCCAGGGTTTGCTCACAGCATTCTCATCTTTCTATCACTCTCAGTAACCAACCAGCACAGTGATTAACAGAGACATATGTTAAAAAAGGTTTTTAAGTCCCACAGACCTGGATTTATGTGGCTCTGTTGCTTGTAAGATGGGAATCTTGAGCTAATTACCTAAGCAATCTGAGTCTCAGTTTCCCCTTCTGTAAAATGGAAACAAACCAGCTCAAAGGGCAGTCTGCTACTCAAGTACTTAATGGGTAATTTTCTGATGTTCAAGAGAAAAATTGCACCCAAATTAAAAGCTGTAAATTAGGCAAGAAGGCTGTGTCTAAAGGCTTACAAGGGATGCCAAAGAAATAACTTGTAAGTGAATACAAATATGCTTATTTTTAAAACTTGGCCATATTAAACCAAACCTAATTTTCCCTTTGGAAAACACTGTTAATGCTAATTGAAAGATGGTTACCCAATAATCTTTAACATACTATAATTGGAGCATTAAATATACCAGACCCACAGCAATCACTCAAACATTTGTTGCAACTGACATGCTATGAAATGTGGCATCTCAGACTTAGAATCACCCTCTTTTTCCACAAGGTTAAAAAAAAAGGGGGGGGGGGAAGCTGAGTACAGTGGCTCATGCCTGTAATTCTAGCACTGTGGGGAGTCTGGGGTAGGAGGACTGCTTGAGCCCAGGAGTTCGAGATCAGCCTGGGCGACACAGGGAGATGCTACCTCTACAAATGTTAATAATTTTTTTAAAAAGTAGCTGGGGGTGGTGGTATGAGCCTGTGGCCACAGCTACTTGTGAAACTGAGGCAGGAGGATACCTGAGCCTGAGAGGTAAAGGCTGCGGTGAACCATAATCATGCCACTAGCCTGGACAACAGAGCGAGACCCTGCCTCAAAAAAAAGCACTTGTATCTCCACAATACATATCAGTGAAATCTTATACTAAAATTACACTATGTATTTCACATATTATTTCATTTGACTCAGCAATTCTGAGATGTATGGTATCTGTCTTCCATGGGGGAAGAAAAAAAGATTTACTTCACAGATGAAACAAATTAAGCTTGAACAAATTATGTAACTCAACTATAGTTACATGGCTTATCAATTAGTAAAGCCAACCCTCAATTCTAGAGACAGTAACTTCTAGCTATACTAGGAGCAATGGAGACACACAATTATAAAGTATATGCCCCCAGGAGTTTGCAGTCTAGGTTGAAGACATGGAAAATATGAAGATAAAAAATCTAAACGTACAGAAAATCTAAAAGAATGTGGTAAAGTGTAAATAGTACAGATTTGTGTTCCTCAATATGTTACCAATGTATGACCTACATTAGAATGTCTGCAAATGGAATCTAGAATCATTTTAAGCACATTCCCCAGCTGACTCTTAATGCATATTTATACATTCATATTTCAGATTCGCTGGTATAAACAATATGCAGAATGAGTTTAGAAGGGAGAGGTCAAATGGGCTCATTTTTCTCTTTCAAATACACTTAAACTATTTTCCAGTATCTTCGTTACATTGTTTTTACATACAATCAAATAATTTAGATTTTTTTTTTTTTTTTTTTTTATGAGACAGAGTCTCACTCTGTCACCCAGGCTGGAGTGCAGTGGCCAGATCTTCGTTCACTGCAAGCTCCACCTCCCGGGTTTATGCCATTTTCCTGCCTCAGCCTCCCGAGCAGCTGGGACTACAGGCGCCCGCCACCACACCCGGCTAGTTTTTTTGGTATTTGTTTAGTAGAGACGGGGTTTCACTGTGTTAGCCAGGATGGTCTCGATCTCCTGACCTCGTGATCCGCCCGTCTCGGCCTCCCAAAGTGCTGGGATTACAGGCTTGAGCCACCACGCCCGGCCCTAAATAATTTAGATTTAAATGGTACACCAAAAAATGGCTTTAACTAGAAATACTACTACTAGTTTCAAACAACTCCTCATTGTGAAATAACTTATATAAGTCATGATAGACCAATTTTATGTTTTAATAGCAATTATGGCAGGTTACTAATACTTTACTGGTTATAAAAATCAATTTATGGGAAATGTACAAGGTCAAATTTATGAACAAACTGATTATCTAAATATAATACTGCCACCTAGTGTTCAACTTTTAAAACGACATAATCGTACAATTGGCATCTGGGGGAAAAACCCCACAAAAAAGTGCTAGTGCTGTTAGAACAAACAGCTTCAGCTGGACACAGTGGTTCATGCCTGTAATCCCAGTACTCTGAGAAGCTGAGGCAGGTGGATCATTTGAGGTCAGGAGTTTGAGAACAGCCTGGCCAATATGGCGAAACCCCATCTCTACTAAAAATACAAAAATTAGTCAGGCGTGGTGGTGGTCACCTGTAATCCCACTACTCAGAAGGCTGAGGCAGGAGAAGCACTGGAACCCAGGAGACAGAGGTTGCAGTGAGCCAAGATAAAGCCACTGCCCTCTTGCCTGACATAGCGAGACTCGGTCTCAAAAACAAAACAAAACAAAACAAACAAAAACCAGTTTTCATAGGAACAACAAAACTTTGCTTTAAGAATTGGCCCAAGGTTGGGCGTGGACATTTTGGGAGGCTGAGGCAGGTAGACTGTGTAAGGCCAAAAGTTCAAGACCAGCATGGGCAACATGGCTAAACCTTGTCTCTACAAAAAATACAAAAATTAGCCAGGTGTGGTGCCGTGTGCCTATAGTCCCAGCTACTCAGCAGGATAAGGTGAGAGGATTGTTTCAACCAGGGAGGTGGAGGTTGCAGTGAGTCGAGAGGACTCCGGTGCACTCCAGCCTGGGTAACAGAGTGAGACCTGGTCTCAAAAATAAAATAAAAAATAAAAAATGGTCATTTTAGAGTCACTAACAGTATCTTAAGGATCAATGATGAAATGGGCAGCTAATACCAAATCATAACACTTCATGTTTCAAATAAAGATCTTGTAATTCAAATAAAAGAGAACCAATTAAACAACTATCACATGTTAAATAGCATTAAAAATAGCATTAACTACAGCTACAAAAATTGGAAACAAGTTTTAAAGGACACTAAACACTATACAGCTATTTAAATACTGGGGAAAAACATTATCAAAAGACAGCAAATGTGTGACAATTTGTATTTTCCAGCGATGGCAACAATATCTCCCATCCACATGTTGTTCTGCAATGTGACCTTGTCACTATCACGTTTAGGTACAGCCTATTTCTCTACGCCCTTCAACTCAGGTGAGTCCTATCATGGCCATGACGAACAGAATACTGAAACGATCCTGTGCCAGTTCTAGGCATAACCCTTACCTACCACCCATGTCTAGCTTCCACTTTCTCAGAACACTTGCTCTTGAGGTACTTCTCTTAGAAGCCAACTACCATGTAGTATAAAATATGACTACTGTGAGACAACTACGGAGAAGCCCTGGAGGATGACAGATTCATGTGCGGAGGTCAAGTAGCACAGAGGAACCAGAAATGCAAGTGAAGAAGTTATCAAAGAAGCAGATCTTACAGGTCCAGCCAATGCCAACTGCCCAGATAAGTCCTTCCCAAATTACTGACTCATAAAATCATGAGCAAAATAAAATGGCTGTTGTAAGCCACTAAGTTTTGAGGTAGTTCGTAATGTAACTGTAAATGAAACAAAAATTGGTTCCTGAAGTATTGCGTTACTTTAAGAAAAATCAAAAACACTTGCCCTTGTTTTGAGATCGGTGGTGGGTCAGCCTCAAGAAGAATGAGGTGGCGGTTTGAGAGACAATGAGACAAATGTTATTAGAGGCAGGAAAAAAGGTATAAGGTATAAGATATAAACTTATAACATAAATATACTTTTGGTATTATGAATTATTTCATTAAAAAAGGTGATAGTGGTCGGGTACGGTGGCTCACGCCTGTAATCCCAGCACTTTGGGAGGCCGAGGTGGGCGGATCACCAGAGGTTAGGCGTTCAAGACAAACTCAGCAGACATGGTGAAACCCCTGTCTCTACTAAAAATACAAAAAATTAGCCAGGTGTGGTGGCAGGTGCCTGTAGTCCCAGCTACTCGGGAGGCTGAGGCATGAGAATTGCTTGAACCTGGGAGGTGGAGGCTGCAGTGAGCCTCTGCATTCCAGCCTGGGCAAGAGTGAGACTCTGTCTTAAAAAAAAAAAAAAAAAAGTAATAGTAAAGGGCTCTCTCAGTTGCTAACTCAGATGAGGGGGTGACATACGGCTCTGAATATGAAAATTGGGCCGTATCTACTCTTCAGTTTGCTATTAAAGAGGAATTAGTGACAATGGGCTGTCCTAATTTTAAAGCACAAATTAAACATTAATTAAATATAGGACTGTCCAGCTGAGTGTAGTGACTCACACCTGTAATCCCAGCACTTTGGGAGGTCGAGGCGGGGGGGTTGGGGGGGGCGGTGACTTGAGGTCAGGAGTTCGAGACCAGCCTGGCCAACATGGTGAAAACCCGTCTCTACTAAAAATAAAAAATATCAGCCGGACGTGGTGGCGTGTGCCTATAAATCCCCGCTACTCTGGAGGCTGAAGCAGGACAATCACTTGAACCCGGGAGGTGGAGGTTGCAGTGAGCAGAGATTGTGCCACTGCACACCAGCCTGGGCAACAGAGCGAGACTCCATCTCAAAAAAATAAAAAATAAAAATAAAAGAAAAAAGGGACTGTCCAAAAACAATTCAGAAAATGTTTATTAAATTAATATAGTTTAATCTAAAACATTTCAGACAATGTAAAAAATTTTATGGCAAGCATAATCAAATCATGTATGCCAAGATAATTTATTAGGAAACACTTGATGTCTGGATTCAAATTCCCATGAAAACCAGTATTTTAAATAAGAAAAAAGTCACAAATGCTATCCCTTAGTGGGCTATAGAATATTTGCCCAGCTTGATTTCTTCCCCATTTTCTTAGTGTAAGAGGCAAAGGCTGAACTGAGCTGGCAATAAAGAGCAAATGCCTTTAAACCAGTGAGCTGATGAAAATTCAATTACATATACAGTCACATATTGCATAACATTTTGGCTTAGAATGGACTATATACACAATGGTGGTCCCTTAAGATTATAATACCATCTTTTCATTGTACCTTTTCTATGTTCGATATATAAGACAGAGCTGAACACATTCACATATATGGCAGGGTCTGTATGCACCCTGACAACTCACAGAACAATGGGATGAAAGGATACTAGCTTTCTCCTACTTTTCATAGGTAAACTGGGTAAGTTAATGTACCTGAGTACCTACAAAAATGTAGTAAGTGGGGCCTGGCGCAGTGACTCGCACCTGTAGTAAACCCAGTACTTTGGGAGGCCGAGGCTGGGGTATCTCTTTGAAGCTAGGAGTTTGAGACCAGCCTGGCCAACATGGGGAAACCCCGTCTTTACCAAAACAACAAAAATTAGCTGGGAGTGGTGGTGCACACTCTTAATCCCAGCTACTCGAGTGGCTGAGGCATCAGAATCACTTGACCCTGAGAGATGGAAGTTGCAGTGAGCTGAGCTCATGCCACTGCACTCTAGCCTGGGTGACAGAGCAAGATGCTATCTTCAAAAAAAAAAAAAAAAAAAAGAACTAGTAAGTGAAAGTACAATTGGTCAGACATGCCCCACAAAGCCTGCATTGAACCGGATGTTAAAAACACCATATACTAGAATAAGAGTTTGGCCGAAAGCTCCAGAAGTCAGAACAATAAATACTAGATATGTATTTAAAAAACAGAAAAAGATACATACTTACCTCTCAGTTAAAACTGCCTACAGTACTCAGTACGATAACACTGTACAGATTTGTAGCTTAGAAGCAATAGGCTATATACTATGTAGCCTAGGTGTGTTGCAGACTATACCATCTAGGTTTTATTAAGTACTATCTATGATGTTCACATGATGAAATCATCTAACAATGCATTTCTCAGAACATATCCTCATCAAGTGACACATGATTTTAATGCAATCTAAATTCACTATTGATATATGACATTAATATATATAGGTATGTATGTCATATTAATTTATACTAATGCAGTGTTATGTTCAATTTAGGTATTTCCAACTTAATTTGCTTGATGATAGTCTCAGCAAAACAGAACTTTGCTATTAGACTCTTCTACACTTGTCCTTGTTTGGTAATGGAATGGATTCTTCACTTACACGATATATTACACATTTAACCACAAATAGCTATGAATGAGCCTACCGTATATTTTAAAATAAGTGTTGGTTATATTTTATGTCAGAAGAATCAGTATCAAAAAGAAATACTGTCATATATCATAGAAAGTAAGTTTTATTGGATATTTTTTTCAGACCTCAAGATTTAACATGGTGTTTGATATGAATAAATCAATAAAAGCAAAAACAAAATTAACTTCCTTTGGTTTGATATAGCAGAAAAGTACAAGCAAAAATTAGGAATTCCAAGCACAAGAAAGCATACAAGTCCTGTGAATTGTATCTTCCTTTTCTGGCTGATTAATCTCAACTGTCTTTCTGGTTAAAGCGGAAGTGAGGCTGGTGGGAAGGCTGAAAATATAATGGGATACTTTTACGTTATTTAAAAATGGGCCAGGCGCCATAGCGCACGCCTGTAAACACACAATGTTGGGAGGTTGAGGCAGCTGAATCACTTGAGGCCAGGAGTTTAAAACTAGCCTGGACAACATGGTGAAACTCTGTCTCTACTAAAAATACACATGGGTGTGGTGGTGCACGCCTGTAATCCCAGGTACTCAGTAGGCTGAAGCACAAGAATCGCCTGAACCCCGGAGGCAGAAGCTGCAGTGAGCAGACATCTTGCCACTGCACTCCAGCCTGGGGGATGGAGGAAGACTCTCACTCCAAAAAAAAACAAAAAAAAGCTACAGAGGTTAGGAGAGCTAAGAAGCTGAAATTATCTTCAGTTTTGTCTGTCTCACTCGTACACATTATCAGTCTGATCTTAACACTGTGGAAGAACTGGAAGGCTCTCATTTAACTGAAGGGTTAAGCAAACATTTTCTGTAAAGAGTGACACAGTAAATATTTTAGGCTTTGTGGGTCAAGAGGCAAAATTAAGGATATTAAGTAGGTATTTATATAAAATAAGAAAAAAATCCACTATTTTTTATTGTTGAAATTTAAAATATAATAATTAGGTAATTTACTGTAACACATGTCTACTAATGAGAAGAATAAAATTCTCTTTTTTGGGGATAACATTTCACTTAACTGGAGTTCAAAGTTAATGTTCTCTATGATCAAAATGAATGACAAATGTTCATGTGTCAATGATGTTGTACTGACAAGATTTTATATATTTCACTTTCTTTTCACATAGATAAGTACTGCCAAATACCAATATTAATCCACAAGCGTATGATTTTAATTGAGCATATTTACTGCTTGGAAGGCATTTATAGAATTGTATCACATTCTTCTCCTGATAATGGCCTACATACTGTTACCCTGCAGATTAGTCACTACCATTTGAAGGTTAGATGGAACCCCCTTAACTGTGCAATGAAAACAAATTTTGAAATATGAAAATTTCCTTTGCATTTGCATTCAGGTCTGAAAAACACTGCTGAAAATATAGCTTAAGCCTGGAAAATATATCTGCTGCAAATCTATGTGGTAATGAATATCCTATTTTAACTTCTGACAGCACTGGAAGTATATAAAGTATATAAAAGCAATTTGACATTACTTATGATTGAAATGTTAACTTGTGAAATTGACTTTACCGCAGTTTATGTTTCACAGAAAAGCAGTATTTTGCCTTGTAACTCTATGATGAATTCATTAAGAAGTATTAGCAAGTTTGTAGCAAAAGCTAATTTTCAAAACCATCCAGTGTCCAATAGCAGTAGCTGAAGGCAGTACTGATTCAGAAAAATCTTACTCTTGGCCCCTGAGTTCAGAAAAATCACAACAAAACTTTACTACTGCTAAATCACCAAATTAATGTGTCATTAAGACAAGTCACCCTAACAATATTTTGTTAGAAATATTCAGCTTTTATTTCTAACAAAAAATGTCACAAAACTGGCCGAGCATGATAGCTCACACCTATAATCCCAGCACTTTGGGAGGCCAAGACAAGAGGATCACTTGAGGCCAGGGTTCAAGACGAGCCTGGGCAACACTGTGAGACCCTATCTCTACCAAAAAAAACCCAAAAAAATTAGCCAAGGTCCTGCTTGAGCCCAGGAGTTGAGGCTGAAGTGAGTCATGATCGCACCACTGCACTCCAGCCTGAAAAAGAGTGAGAATCTGTCTCAAAAAAAAAAAAAGTCACAGAACTGATATTGATAGTTACGTCCACAAGAGTGAATGAAGTTCATTGTTCACAATTACTGGTTCAGTAACACCAGGCAGATTAAAGTCTTCTCCAACAAAGTACTGCTGATGAATAATATAATAAACAGGCTGTTTAAACACCTTACATTTTCAATCTTGGCAAATCTGTCCCACTAAGTCTTCTGCTCCACATATATTTTTACCCTTATCAGTTATAATAAATTTTAGCAGAGTCCACTTCAGGTTATACTGAATTAACACTTTCGCAACTGCTTTGAAGCTATTTTCTCCTATAGCTGCTCCACGTAGACAACCCATTGGAGCTAGTTCTTCTGACAAGCTCAGCACTGACTTTTTTTTTTTTTTAAAGACAGAGACTCACTCTATCACCCAGGCTGGAGTGCAGTGGTACAATATCGGCTCAATGCAAAGTCCGCCTCCCGGGTTCAAGTAATTCTCTGCCTTAGCCTCCCCAGTAGCTGGGATTACAGACGCCCACCACCATGCCAGGCTAATTTTTGTATTTTTAGTAGAGACAGAGTTTCACCACCTTGGCCAGGCTGGTTTTGAACTCCTGACCTCATGATCCAGCCCCCTGAGCCTCCGAAAGTGTTGGGATTACAGATGTAATCTACTGCGCCTGGCCCAGCACTGATTTCTTGAATAAACAACTGAAAAGTACCAATAACATCAATCTAGTCATCAAGAGCCAAAGAAAAATACCTGAGATAATTTGCCTTGACTTTTAACTGACTACTGATGTTGCTCCACTGTCCTCAACTCTTCAAGCAACTGTTCTTGGTGAGATGCTAACAGTCTTAAATAAATTTATTTTCTCTGGACACATATATTCAGCTCTTGAAATCAAATATGAATTAATTATCATTGGTAAATGACTTTCTTTGCTCGGCCAAGAAATAAGCCACTTAGAAACTTCAGTTGCAGCCGCAGTTTCATTCTTTTATTTTTGTGAAAAAATTATGTTAAGATATTCTATTTTACATTATCTTCTGACCACTGTTTTCCTGAGTTAGAAATATTCTAATGAGTGCTCAGTATGGTAATGTCCACGCTTACTGTATTCTTTTAACACAGCTATAGTATCATTGTGTAATAAACACAACTGTTTTGCCATCTAATTCAGAAGCAAAATAATCCACACTCCACCAGGCCTTAAAAGCATGACATTCAAAGTTAATTTTTCTTTTTCTGGTGTGATGGATATGTAATGGTAATAAAAATAAATAAATAAAACAGTGCAGTATGGCAACATATGTGGCGATCAACATGTTGCTGAGTTATAACTGCATCACTGCAATCAGTATGCTGAGCAGCAGAACAAGTGATGAGAGCTGCACATATGGTTTCTGTTGCAGCTACTAAGCTCTGCTGTTGTAATATGAAAAGAGCCATATACACTATGTAAACAACTGAGTGTTGCTATATTCCAATAAAACTTTATAGGTAACAGGCCAGGCATGGTGGCTTACACCTGTAATCCCTGCACTTTGGAAGGCCGAGGCCGGTGGATCACCTGAGGTCAGGAGTTCAAGACTAGCCTGGCCAACATGCTGAAACCGTCTCTGCTAAAAATACAAAAAGTCAGCCGGGTATAGTAGTGGGCGCCTGTAATCCCAGCTATTCAGGAGGCTGAGGCAGGAGAATCACTTGAACTTGGAAGGCAGAGGCTGCGGTAAGCTGAGATTGCACCACTGCACTCCAGCCTGGGCAACAAGAGGGCAACAACAGCGAAACACCATATCAAAAAAAAAAACTTTGGCCAGGTGAAATGGCTCACGCCTGTAACCCCAGCACTTTGGGAAGCCGAGGTGATCGGATCACCTGAAGTCAGAAGTTCAAGACCAGCCTGACCAACATGGAGAACCCCTGTCTCTACTAAAAAAAAAAATACAAAATTTGCTGGGCACGGTGGCACATGCCTGTAATCCCAGCTACCTGGGAGGCTGAGGCAGGAGAACCACTTGAACCCGGGAGGCAGAGGTTGTAGTGAACCAAGATTGCGCCATTGCACTCCAGCCTGGGCAACAAGAACAAAACTCCATCTCAAAAAACAAACGAAGAAAAACTTTATAGATACTGAAATTTGTATTTTCACATGTCCCAAAATAATGATTTTTTTCAACCATTTAAAAATGTAAAAGCCATATTAGCAAATAGGCCATATAAAGACAGGTGATGGGTTGTACTTTGATGACCCCAGATTAAAATTTTATTATTATGAAAGGCAATACAAGATAGAAATCTGCCTCCCATGCAGACAATGGAGTCAATCTTCTAGACTACCTAAACATCAGTTTCCTCATCTGTAAAGTGAAGATAATGTTAGTACTCACCTCACAAGTTTGTTGTGAGGATAAACTGAGTGAATATGTAAATCATTTAGAATAGTACCTAGTATATAGTAAATATATTGGCTATTCCTTACTCAGCAGCATACAGTAACAAATGATTCTCAATCCCTATTAGCAACTCTATACTTTAAAACTCCCACTGTAGGTCTGAGGCAAGCAGCCTTCTTTGACCAAGTAAGACAATTCCACAGTATGCCACTACTAATGCTTCTGTTATACTGCCCACAATCCTTCTAGAGTTTTCATTCTTAAGTAATTCAAACTGCTAAATATTACCCCGATTCTCAGATGCTGCAACTCCACCACAAGAATAGTTTTTGAGCAGACTATCTACAGTCTAAAGTTCTGCTGCATATCTAGATTAGTGCACAAGTAGGAACAAGGTGAAATTTTAGGTGGTATTTTTGACAGTAATTTTATACTAGACATTCATCAATAAATGATTCCATATAAAAGTTATAATAAATCTTTTTTTTTTTGGACTAAAAGGCTTTCGGTGAGACTCAAAAATCATGTTTATCTACTTCTCAACATATAAAAAGTCACAAAAGTTTGATTATTTAATATGCATGAGTGTCAGCCCATCTCCCCAGTCCTCCACCAAGTATTTCAGACGAACAACTTAGGAAATTACTGTGGCCTTTTCATTTCTTCTGGATTAGCTCCCACCCGACATTATAAAAACATAAATTTGGATATACAATAAAATATGTTTCTAAATAACTTTACTCGTTTCTGTTTCCTAATTTTTTTTTTTTTTTGGCAACAAACAAATTATTTGTTGGGGAAGAAAGTCAAAATGTGTTCATTAAATGACAGTTTGGAAACTATGCAAAAGTGAAGAACTCTAAACAAGTTTTTTGTTTTTTGTTTTTTTTGAGATGGAGTCTCGCTCTGTTGCCCCAGCTGGAGTGCAATGCGATCTTGGCTCACTGCAACCTCCGCCTCCCGGGTTCAAGCCATTCTCTTGCCTCAGCCTCCCAAGTAGTTGGGATTACAGGCACCCACCACCATGCCTAGCTAGTTTTTGTATTTTCAGTAGAGATGTGGTTTCTCCATGTTGGTCAGGCTGGTCTCAAACTCCTGACCTCAGGTGATCCTCCCGCCTCGGCCTCCCAAAGTGCTGGAATTACAGGCATGAGCCGCGGTGCTTGGCCTCCTAAACAGTAATTTAAATTAAAACCATAATAACAACTCACCTACAACCAAGCCACATTCAGGACAGATCATATCACCGGCTCTGTAGTCCTCCACTAAAATTGCATCTGGATGGTTTGGACATGTGACTCTTGGAAGAGCATCCAAACTAAAAGAAAAAAGTTGTATTTTTACATCTTCCCAACCAACATGTATCACAGTAATCTCCTGGGACGGGGGATGGGGAAGACAAAGATTGTGAACATTCTTCAATACATACGATTATAACACGTGTGAGCTAGATTTTCAAGGTAAACATCCCAGTTAGGTTACTTTAAATTCTAGCTAGTAACTGGCAAGTAGTTTCCACTGGAATTCTTATTTTACTGTGGAAGGCTTTCAAAACATAAATAGAAAATAATTAGTTTCTTCTCTTAATATGTAGTCCACCAAGATTTTTTTAAATGCTGATTAGTGTTGTAATGACTAGCTACCATAATAACCTGCAGCATTTACATTACCATCCAGTTTGTGCTCTTTGCCACTTATTTGTCTAGTCAGAGAACAATTTCTCTCTGTATTTTTCTACTTGTTAACTACTTTAGTAACAGATTTAAATAGTACACTGAACCCAGTAAGTATAGAAATGAGGGATGGTAGAAGTTGCTCTGCTGAACTTAAGACTTGATGATTTCCTTTAGTCCAGAATTGAGTTACTGAATTTTTTATCATTCAAGGAATTGTTTCAAAAGCTACTTGTAAATTTATCTGTGATATTAATAATTAGCTCAATTTATCTTATTTTGAACAACAAAGCAGTTTGCAGAAGACACGTCCATCTTTTTTTTACACATTAATCATAAATGATCTGACAGAATCAGCTGTAAAAGCAACAAATATTTGATCATTATTTCAGGGGGTATGACCTCCCAATCATAAATGCTTGGTAGCACTGCAAATAAGGCACTTTTAAAAATCGTTTGAAATAATACAATAAATGGTCAGGTTATGGACATCAGATGCACATAAAAGACAAAAATCAACTGTTCTTATAGTATGTAAATAGTTATTTGTGGTTTGGGGTAAAGTTTATCATGTTAGCAAATACAATTCAGAAGGTTAACTCTCAACTTAGATGATGATATCTACAGGAAAACTGATAAAATAATCCCTATTCCCCTCCAAATTTATCTAGTCAGCTTAACCAGAACATGTCTTGAATCTTCTCATTGGGAAAACGCAGGGGTAAGTATTACTTCATATTTGTGATTACTCCATAAATTCCTCTAAGGAAAGTATTTTAATAAATTATGACAAATAAAATTAAACAGTTGTTATCAATTACGAAAAACTATGTTGAAATAAAGGAAAATGTTAGCAGAGTAACACTAATTACAAATTAGTAAAAGAGGAGGCCATGTTAAACACAGTACTAAGAACTAACACTCTGCACTATTAAAAAGTAGACAGAAAACTCTAGTTCATGTAATGATACAGAAACATCTGAAAGATATGAAGAGTGAGGAGTAAAGTAGAAAATCTATACAAAGCTGAAAAGTATGAACTAGCCATACACTGTAACATGGATGAGCCTCAAAATACTGACAGAAGCTAGACAGCAGAATACATATGCCATTTATGCCAACTTCAAAGCAGGCAAAACAAATTGATGGTGTTAGAAATCAGGATGTGGTTTTCTCAAGGGAGGGGGAATGACTGAGGACACAGACTTTGCTAGTGTCTTAGCTAGTGCTAGTGGTATCTGATTTCCTTACCTGGGTAGTAGCTATGTATGTGCTCACTTTGTGACTGAGCTGCCCACTTTTAAAATCTGCGTGCTAACGTCATTAAAAAAAGGTAAAAGCAAGGTAGTGAATGGAGTTTAAATTAGGTCACTTTTGGGGAGAAGAGAGGTTAGAACTATTTGTATACATTTGTTAAATCATAAGCACGAGGAAAACACCAAAAGACTAGTAACTATGGCTGATCTGGGGAGACTTGAGAGACTACTTTTCATGGTTTTAGTCTATTGCAATTTTGCTTTTGGACCATTTGTATGTGTTACCTATCAAAATAAAAGTATGCTAAATTAGTAAACTTTTAACCAAATTACCCACAATACAAAAGAGGAACCATACAAATGGGGTGGCGCAGGTGGTAACAGAGAGAAACAATGGGGAGGAATAGGGAAACAACCACCACTGACATTAAAACATCTAAAGTACCAGATAATCCCAAACCCCATTTTAGAACTATCATTTATTGGGTATGCACTGTATTGCTGGTGTTACACATTTATTATTGTCAATCTCCACAGCAATCCTGCAAGAAAGGCCTATTTCCCATTTTAAAAGATTATGCTCACAGAATGATTTGCCTGAAGTCATGGAACTAGTAAGTGGCGAAGCTTACATTTGAACTCAAAATATTTGTATTCTTCTGTGAGGTCACCAGCCAGTTTCACGGCCTAGTAACAATACATCTTCCTGAGGGAAAAACATGCAAAAGATAGAAATAATACATTTAGGCTGGGCATAGTGGCTCATGCCTGTTACCACAGCACTTTGGCAGGCCAAAGTCGGAGGACTGTTTGGGCCCAGGAGTTCGGGCCCAGCCTGGGCAATGTAACTAGGCCTTGTCTCTACAAAAATAAAAAGTAATAAAATTAAAAAATAAAAAAATTAGCCAGGCACACTAAAAAAATCAGTGTGCACCTATGGTCCCAGCTACTCAGGAGGCTGAGGTGGGAGGATCACTTGAACTGGGGAGGTCATGGCTGCAGTGAGCCATGATTGTGCCACTTGCACTTCAGCCCAGGCCTGTTCCAAAAAATAAAAAATTCTACATTTAACTTTGTCACTGATAGAAAAACTTGAGCAATAACTGCCATGATACATAAATTGCACATATCTAGAAAAAAATTCAGACTTAAAAAGCCATGACAGAATTTAAGTCGTATTTGAGTGATTTGGGGAGCCGAAGTTTTCCATTTACCTACAAGGAGGCCTCACCTGACAGACCACCACCCAGATAGAATGACTGAGCATCCAATCCAAGAATCAGAATCAGTAAACAAGCGTGTCACTGGCTTTAGGAGTGCTGCTCAAACAGTACATTAGCTAAAGCACCTCCCACCCCAAATTCTTTTCTTCTAACCATAAAATGTAAGTCTTGGCAGTTACCATTAAAGGCTATTTTGTAAAAATGGCTTTCACTGTGAAATTAACCAATTCCACAGCTGATAGGGTCAGAAAAATGGTGCCAGAGTTCCAGAACCTGTAGAATTAATTTGATACTTTTAACACAGCATTAGTTAACCAAAGGCCAGGTGTGGATAACAAGAAACAGGTTATCTTAGACTCTACACTCTAACACTATCCTTGGAAAAGTCAACATTGGCATGACTCAGTTTACACTTACGCAAAAATACTAATATCTACCTCATAGTGGTAATGAGAGATATAATTAGGGTCTGCAAGCATTTTTCAGGTCACAAAATTAAAGGCTGTCTCTGAGGGTACTGCATGCATTTCCTGTAGATATGAGTACATTGCATTTTTAAATATATACTGAAGAGCAACTTCCCAGCACACATAACTAAATTTCTTATGCAAGATTTTCTTCAGAAGGACATAGGCAACGATATTTGTAAACAAATCCTTTAGCATGGAACTAATCAACTCTTCCGATGGCTCTAACTTCCACTTTCGAGGCCCGCTGTGATGGTAACCTGGTTCCATCTGGCTTACCAATGCTGACGTTCCCAACTTCCTAGCTGTCAGATCGATAGGGACCAGGAACCAACTATTTCTCGTTCCTTTGAAAAAGGAGAAATTACGGACCCTCGGGTTGTTTGGGCCATAGACGAAAACAACAAGCTGGGGGAGGGGCGGAGGTAGAAGGAGAAGAAAATAAAAGGAGGTTGAAATATTCGGAAAAGACGAGGACAAGGGCTGGGGTCACAGAAGCCCACCAGGACCCACAAAGGGTGATGTCTACATGAGAAGACGACATAAGACTCCGAAGCAATAACGTCAACAGCTGGGTAACCCCTCCGACACCCTGACAGTTCTGCCGTCTGGAAGTGCCTTTGTCCCGGCCGGTCGGCCAGTCCCGCCGCTTCTCTCCCACACCCCTAGGTGCTTAGTCCGACTAGGCTGCCCGGAGGCCGCCTGAAAGCCCGCGGCGCTCGCGCCCGCCCCTCAGCTCGCCGGGCTCGGCCGGACATACTAACCGGCTGGTAGACGCCATCTTCAGGGCCACTGCGGTGCCCGCAACAAGCCACAACAGATCCGCCGAAAACAGGAAGCGAGTGTGGCGAAGAGACGCGCAGAGATGAGTTTTTATAGACGACTCACCCACGCAGTCGTAACAGAGCGGGGCTACGGGTCGAGAGAAGGGCCAAGAACAGTGAGATCCCATACGCCACGCGCTTTGAGATTTCTTACGTTCTTACTCCGTTTCTGTAATTTGCTATGTTGCTAAGCGAGTCAACCTAACTGCCTAGGAAGAGTCTCATGGGAACCCTGCAAAGGGGCTACAACAGAGCTACTCTCAATCTGACAGAGTTAAAACACGAAGAAAACCCTGGCTTCGTAGTGGTGCCAAAGCCTGCATCCCTAAAAGTCTAACCACCCCTTCCTCTCACCTTCTCACCGCCACCCCCCGGCCCCAGTACCCCACCCGGCTTCAGGCACTCCCATTTGTGCCGGTTCTTACGTGCCCCAAGGGTGATTCTTTCTAAGGAATTCAAAATAAAAAGAGAAATTCACTTAGGTCATCCAGAACAGGTGTCTCTTCAGGCTCTGTCATCAACTAGCATGTTATCTTCTTAGGCACGTCGTTTTGATACAGGGTATGTAGGTTTATATAGGTTATAGTATCTTGCCTTGCATACCCTTTTAGAATTGGCAGGAGATGAAATTACGTGAGACCAATGTGTGCATGAGAGGCACGACGATATGGGTCATACTCTGATCATTTTTTTTTTTCATGGCCTTTGCAAATTTGGCTGATAGCTACGTATAGAAAACTTGGCAGAACATCTAGATAATGCAAAATATCCCTAGATTTATTAGCCAAATTAACGTCAAAATAGTAATACCACTACTACTAACAACAATAACACTGGTGGAGGGTGTTCAGGTTCTTGATGTTTTGAACAAAGAACCGGACAAAACGCACAAAGCAAGAAACGAATGAAGCAACAAAGGCAGATTTATTGAAAACGAAAGTACACGCCACAGAGCGGCAGCGACCAGAGCAGAGGAGCTCAAGACTCCCTTTACAGAATTTTCTGGGGTTTAAATACCCTCTAGAGGTTTCCCATCGGTTACCTGGTGTACACCCTATGTAAATGAAGTAGTGACTCCACAATCAGTCTGATTGGTTGTGGAAAGCAACCAATCAGAGGCTAAAGAGAAGTTACAAAGTTACACTCCTATGCAAATGTCTGATTGGTTGCTTTCTGCAACCAATCAGAGATACTTTCAATTTCCCATCTGCCACACAGAAAAAGTGTGTGTGTGTTGGGGGGAGGGGTGTTGAGAGGGGGGTATTGGGGGGCATTGTATGTGGGAGGGGGTTGTAGGGGGGTTGTGGGGGGGAGGGGGTTGCAAAGGGAGTAGTGTCTGGTTCTTTTGTTACTTAGGTGTGGAAAGTTGGGGTTTTCTTTTTGATTCAGTTCTAGGAAATCAGTGTGAATCGGCCTTAGGTTTCCTGCCTCCAGACCCTTTTCTCCTGCGACAACACTGCAGGAGAAAACTAGTCTTGAAAATATGGGGATTGGTAGAGAAAGTGCTTGGTGGTTTTCATGGGGCTGAGAACTTAGAAGACTGCTTCCTTTCTTTGGGGATGGGATTTAAATCTAATCGAGCACTCACTGTTTTCTTGAGAAGGTGGGAGATACTAGCTTCCTTAGAAAGAAAAAGGGGTGTGCAAGAGGCAGGATTTTAGGAACTCAAATCTAGGTAGGAACCGGGGAGCATTTCTTTTTTCTTTCCCAACCTCAATCTTCTGTTTTGTAATTCTGTCACTTTAATAACTTGACTGTACTCTTGTGGGGGTTTTTTCCTCCCTCAATATTTGGGAAAGTTTGAAAAATGCCAACCCTTTTCAGCTGTGTCAAGTGCAACCAGAAAAGGGCTTGGGGCTGCTGCACCTCAGTCCAGTAGAGGTTTCATGGTAAAGCGTCTTAGCTTGGAGGAAGAGAAGGAATAAGACAACTGTGCATCTCTTGAGATCCAGAACATGGACCTGCACCTGGTGGATTCATGATAAGCATTCAGTAATGTTTGTTGAAGGAAGAAATTGAAACCCTAGAAAAGGGAGGCAGCATTACTGGTTAAATCAATTCCTGCCACACCTGGAGAGTCTCTTGTCTGTCATAAACTTGTAAGAATTTCTTTTGTATTAAAGTAGAAGGCAGCTTAGTTAAGTCATTCGTTTTCTTTTGTTAGTACAGCACTGGCAATTTACAAAGCATTTTAATCAGCATAATCCCATTTAATATTTATTATTGATCTTGAAGTTAAAATACACACACACACACACACACACACAGAGCTGGGATTTTATCATTTGGGAATCAATAACATAACTAGCATTCACCAAAACTTCTGGTTTGTATAATAACTTATTTAAATTAATTATGTAAATTAAAATAATTTAATTAAAGCAATGGTTTAACTCATCTTTTTAACTTAGAAAGTTATTTGAAAAGTGTATATCACTACTGTGAAATCTCAAGTTGATACAAGTTCATTTTAAATATAAAATGTTTTACATGACTAATAAATGATTTTAAAATGCTTGTGACCTGCCTGGCATTGTGGATCACGCCGGTAATCCCAGCACTTTGGGAGGCTGAGGCAGGCGGATTACCTGAGGTCAGGAGTTTGAGACTAGCCTGGCCAACATGGTGAAACCCTGTCTCTCCCAAAAATACAAAAATTAGCCAGGTGTGGTGGCACACACCTGTAGTCTCAGCTACTTGTGAGGCTGAGGCAGGAGAATCGCTTGAATGTGAGAGGTGGAGCTTGCAGTGAACCGAGATTGCACCACTGCACTCCAGCCTGGGCAACAGAATGAAACTCCATCTCAAAGAAACAAAAATGCTTGTGACCTACCTATGTTTCTTTTTTTAAAGTCAACTTTATTGAGATATAATTACATGCAGTAAAATTCGCCTGTTTAAAATTTAATGATTTTTGGCAACTGAGTTGTATAACCATTGCCCGCAATCCTGTTTTAGTACATTTCCATCATCCCAATACGATCTTTTATGCCCATTTACAGTATGTGCCTATCCCACTCCCAGCCCCATGACCTGCTAATCTACTGTCTCCATAGATTTGCCTTTCTTGGGCTTTTCATATAAATGGAATCATATAATATGTTTTCTTTTGTGTCAGGATTATTTTACCTGTCATAATGCTTTAGAGGTTCATTAGATTTACCTCATGGTTTCACTTTTGAAAACATATATAAGTGTCTGGATGGTAATGTTGGAGAAAATGGCAATTCCCCAACTTATTCAAGGCTTCAGAAATATGTGCTTGGAAATTAAAAGACATGCTCTGTTGGACTAGAAAGAACAGAGGATTTGATGAAATACATGACCAGACCAGATCCTACTAGAGTCTTTTGGAGATGGAGAAAGATGCCTAGGATATTAGACAAGCCTCATGTGCCTGTTGATTACAAGACCATATGTATTGTTCCTAAAAATGTGAAGGTTTTTTAAAATTTTCAGATTTTAAAATTACGTATGCGAATGTTCAAACCCAAAAATGGGACTGAATAATGAGAATAATATTATAAATCTCAATCATACCCATCATCCTGATTAAACAATTATCAAGATGTTGCCACATTTGTTTCATTTATCCTTCTCTTTACTTCTCCCTTTGCTGAATTATTTTAAAATAAAGCTTATCTATTACCTGACCCCATATATACATTTATGTACATCTCTTAAAAATATGGACTTTTAAACCTTTTTTACATGGCAATATAATACTTACCAAGTCACCAGTGATATCTTAACACATGAAGTTTTCAGTTGGAGATGGTCCTGGGCCTGCTTCTTGGTTTGGTTTCACCAAGCAAAAGAGTAAGGCCCTGCTGAAGCCGAGGCAGTGCAATAGACTCTGGAAGCCAAATTTCACACTTCCAATATGCAGAAATACCCCTCACCCCTACTTGCCCCTCCACAGTATTATGAGGATACCGGTATTGCAGTGCACAGAGGCAAAGGGACTGGGAGGCTGATGGAGCATCGCAGAAATTGGAAAGCAATGTAGATTGCTCATCATTTGGAAGTTGGCTTTATTATTTCTGCATCTAAGTTTTTCTTTTTGTTTTTTTTTCTGAGTGGAATAGATCTCTAACATGGAGGTTTTGCAGTACAGGTGTCCAAGGTTGTATTCTTAAAAATAGGACAACTACACTTTTCTATTTTTAAGAGTAATACACTCCTCACACGCCTCATGCCGTGTGGTAGAAGCTTGGTGGGAGGGAGCCAGAGAGTGAAAAAAACAGGGTCCCTGGAGAAGCTACAAGAAATAGTTGAGTTATTTGAAGTAGACTCCATCCAGGTCTTTATGCATCAGGCCTCTGCCAGGCACCTCACATTTTATCTTATCTACTTCTTGGTTATCTTGTCAGTCAAGATTATGATTTTGCTTCTAAAGGCTTAGAGAGGTCAAGTAGGTAAATATCCCAGGGTCACACAATAAGTTAGTGATGTAGGTAGAATTCACAGCCAGAAACAACTGATTCTAAAGTTTTCCTGCTTATGGCCGCCCATGATGGCTCACTCCTGTAGTCCCAGCACTTTGGGAGACCAAGGTGGGAGGATCATTTCAGCCCAGGAGTTTAAGACCAGCCTGACCAACATGGAGAAACCCCATCTCTACAAAAAATATAAAAATTAGCCCAGTGTAGTGGCATGTCCCTGTAGTCCTAGCTACTTGGGAGACTGAGGTGGGAGGATCACCCGAGCTCAAGGAAGTTGAGGCTGCAGTGAGCTGAGATCATGCCACTGCACTCCAGCCTGGGCACAAAGTGAAACTGTCTAAATAAAATAAAATAATAAAGTAAAATAGGCCAGGCACAGTGGCTTACGGCTGTAATCCCAGCATTTTGGGAGGCTAGGGTGGGCAGATCACAAGGTCAGGAGTTTGAGACCAGCCTGGCCAATATGGCTAAACCCCGTCTCTACTAAAGTACAAAAATTAGCCAGGCGTGGTGGTGGGCACCTGTAGTCCCAGCTACTCCGGAGGCTGAGGGAGGAGAATCACTTCAACCCAGGAGGCAGAGGTTGCAGTGAGCTGAGATTGCACCACTGCACTCTAGCCTGGGTGACAAAGCAAGATGCCGTCTCAAAATAAATAAAATAAATTTATCCTGCTTCTGTGCATGCATACCATGTAACTGTTATTGCAAGACTATATTTTAAGGCCCAAATTACTGTGCTGTGGAAAATACATGTTATATTTGTAGAAGTATTTACTATCTTTTTGATTTTAAAATAAGGGCTATAAAATTGTATTTAAATTTAGGTAGAAGTAGTAATCAAAATTAATAATCGTGATATTAAGAATAGTAGCAATCATTCATATAGTATTTATTTATGTGCCAGGTACTATTTTAAGGCTTTGCATGTATTAACTCATTCAATCTTTCCAACAACTTTATAACTTGGGGACCATTATTGTCCCCACTTCACAGATAGAGAAAATGAGGTACAGAATGGTTAAGAAACTAGCCCAAATGACACAGCTAGTAAATGGCAGAGCTGGGATTGGAGCCCTGACAAATTGGCACCAGAATCCATGTAGTATATCTCCTAATAGCAATGCAATATGTGGAACTATAGAGATTTTAAGATCAAGAAATAGATTCCAGAAGCAGTGTAACTGCAGCCATCATGTGGACTTGATTTTATGGGGCAGCTGTGATCCAAAATATTCTAGGCAGTTGTCTGCACAAGGACACTTGAATTTGTCGGGTCATTTGCTCCCTAAACGGAAATGTGCTTGGCTCATATCCCGTTGCTAAATGTACTTGCATGTGTGGTGTGATCCTGAATTTAACTGTTGTATTTGTTTCTTTATTTGAAACTCTGGTATGATGGTTAATACTGAGTGTCAACTTGATTGGATTGGAGCATGCCAAACTATTGATCCTGGGTGTGTCTGTGAGGGTGTCACCAAAGGAGATTAACATTTGAGTCAGGGGGCTGGGGAAGACAGACCTACCCTTAATCTGGTGGGCACAATCTAGTCAGCTGCCAGTGAACATAAAGCAGGCAGAAAAACCTGAAAAGGTGAGACTGGCCTAGCCTCCCAGACTACATCTTTCTCCTGTCCTGGATGCTTCCTACCATCAAACATCAGACTCAAGTTCTTCAGTTTTGAGGTTTGATTGGCTCTCCTTGCTCCTCGAGCTTGCAGACAGCCTATTGTGGGAACTTCTGATCATGCAAGTTAATACTTAATAAACTCCTATATATATGTATATATAATTAGTTCTGTCCCTCTAGGGAACCCTGACTAATACAGATTTTAGTATCAGGAGTGGTTCTAGAGGAACAGAATATGAAGGATGGAGTTCTTTTATTGGTTTGGGGGTTTCTGGAGTTGACTGCTTAATATGATTACACCCAAAAATGCTAAGGACTCTACTTCTAATAGGGTGGAGAACACTGATAGTCCTTGGTGTGCACTGTTTAGAGAGTTACACAAAATGAATGCATTTGACACTCCGGATTCACTGCTTATGAGAGGCAAGGAGTTTAGTGGCTCTATGCATAATACCTTTGACCATATGTGGAGAACCAAGAAACATTATGAAGCTGGTTGGTTGCTCCTAAGTTCAGTGGACAAAGTGATGCAAGAAAATAATGAACTTAGGAATTCTGCCTCCTAGCTTCAGAAGCAGATTCTGCTAAGATTGCCCTGAGTGAGGGTCTTATTTTTTTTGAGACGGAGTCTTGCACTGTCGCCCAGGCTGGAGTGAGGTGGTGCAATCTCAGCTCACTGTAACCTCTGTCTCCCGGGTTCAAGCGATTCTCCTGCCTCAGCCTCCTGAGTAGCTGGAATTATAGGCACACGCCACCATGCTCAACTAATTTTTGTATTTTTAGTAGAGACGGGTGTCACCATGTTGGTCAAACTGGTTTTGAACTCCTGACCTTGTGATCCGCCCGCCTAAGCCTCCCAAAGTGATGGGATTACAGGGGTGAGCCATTGTGCCCAGCCCTAGTGAGAGTTTTATGTCCTATAGAGAAATAGCTGAAATTATGGAAAAACAGACACAAGCTCTTATGTGAGTGACTGACATGCAATGAAAGGTGCATGCACAGCCTTGCCAAGTGTCTACTGTTAAAGTGAGGAGGTTGAAAGAATGGGACCCTGCAACTCGGAATGGGGATGTGTGGGAGGACCCTGATGAAGCTGGGGACACTGAATTTGTAAACTCTGATGAACCTTGTTTGCCAGAAGAATCAACTTTTCCATCCCTAGTAGTGGCAACATCCCCTCCCTGACTCATGCTACCATCAGCCTTTCCACCTTTGTGTGAGGAGATGAACCCTGTGCTGCCTGAAGCTACGGTGATGGCCTCCCCTGAGGCAGTTGCCAGGCAAAAAAAAAAAAAAAAAAAGTTGATTCTCCTCAAGAGCCACCCCCAACACCCCTGTTTGCTTCTAGACCTATAACTAGACTAAAGTCCTGGAGGGCCCTTAGAGATGAGGTTGAGAGTGTGACCCATGAGGAGGTGTGCTATGCTTGAAAATAACTGCTTGAGTTTTCTAATTTATATAAACAGAAGTCTGGAGAACAGGCATGGGAATGAATATTAAGGGTATGGAATAACGGTAGAAGAAACATAGAGTTGGATCAGGCTGAATTTATTGATTTGGGCCCACTAAGTAGGGATTCTACATTTAATGTTGCAGTTCAGGGAGTTATAAAAGGTTCTAATAGTTTATATGCTTGGTTAGCTGAAAGATGGACTAGAATATGGCCCACTGGGAGCGAGTTGGAAACGTCTGATCTCCCTTGGTTTAATGTAGAGGAAAGGATCCAAAGGCTTAGGGAGATTGGGATGGTGGAGTGGATTAGTCACTTTAGACCCTCTCATCCCAGCTGGGAGGGTCCAGAAGATACACCCTAGACCAACGCTTTGTGAAATAGATTTGTGAGGGCAGCACCTGCATCTTTGAAGAGCTCTGTAATTGCTCTTCTCTGTATGTCAGATCTGACAGTGGGAACTGCAAGAACCCAGCTACAAAATTTAAATTCGATGGGAATAATTGGATCCTGAGGTGGTAGGAACCAAGTGGTGGCACTCAACCATCAAAGGCAAGGTGGGCATAGCTACCGTAATGGACAGCAGAGACAAAGCAGCAATCAGAATAGTCTGACTTGTGAAGAGCTCTGGCATTGGCTAATTAATCACGGTGTTCCTAGAAGTGAAATTGTTAGGAAGCCTACTGCATTCCTACTTAATTTATATAAGCAGAAAACTTTCAGGTCGAATGGACTGAAGACTAATTTGAATTATAAAAACAGAGAATCACAGCACATCAATCAATTTCCAGACTTGAGCCAGTTTACAGACCCAGAACCCCTTGAATGCAGGGGAGGCCAGGTCCTCTTGAGGAAGGATCCCACTACATTACCAACAATTTATGCAGTGAATCTTTCTCCCACCCTTCCCCAAGGAGACCTCCAGCCTTTTACCAGGGTAATTGTGCACTGGAGAAAGGGAAATGATCAGACATTTCGGGGACTACTGGACACTGGCTCTGAGCTGACATTGATTCCAGAGGACCCAAAATGTCACATGTGGTTCTCCAGCTAAAGTAGGGGCTTATAGAGATCAGTTAATTAATGGAGTTTTTGCTCATGTCTGACTTACAGTGGGTCCCTGGACTCATCCTCTGGTCATTTCCCCAGGCCAGAATGGATAATTGGCAAAGACATACTTAGCAGCTAGCAGAACCTCCGCATTGGCTCCCTGACTGGTAGGTGAGGGCTATTATGGTGGGAAAGGCTGAATGGAAGCCTTTAGAGCTAGAAAAATAGTAAATCAAAAACAATACTGCATTCCTGGAGGGACTGCAGAGATTAGTGCCACCATCAAAGACTTGAAAGACACAGGGGTGGTGATTCCCACCACATCCCCATTCAACTCTCCCGTTTGGCCTGTGCAGAAGACAGATGAATCTTGGAGAATGACAGTGGATTATCACAAGCTTAACCAAACAGTGACTTCAATTGCAGTTGCTGTACCAGATGTGGTTTCATTGCTTGAGAAAATTAACATATCTCCTGGTACCTGGTATGCAGCCAACTTGGCAAATGCCTTTTTCTCCATTCCTGTCCAAAAGATTCACCAGAAGCAATTTGCCTTCAGCTAGCAAGGCCAGCAATATACCTTTACTCTCCTGCCTCAGGGGTATATCAACTCTCCGGCTTTGTGTCAGAATCTTATTTGAAGAGACCTTGATCGCTTTTTGCTTCTGCAATATATCACACTAGTCCATTATGTGGATTACATCATGCTGCTTGGATCCAGTGAGCAAGAAGTAGCAAACACACTGGACTTATTGGTGAGACATTTGCATGCCAGAAGATGGGAAATAAATCCAACTAAAATTCAGGGATCTTCTACCTTAGCAAAATTTCTGGGGGTCCAGTGGTATGGTGCCTGACCAAATATTCCTTCTAAGTTGAAGGGTAAGTTGCTGCATTTGGCCCCTCCTACAACCAAGAAAGGGGCACAACACCTAGTTGGCCTATTCGAATTTTGGAGGCAACACATTCCTCATTTGGGTGTGTTTTTCTGACCCATTTATTGAGTGACCTGAAAGGCTGCCAGTTTTGAGTGGGATTCGGAACAGGAGAAGGCTCTGCAACAGGCCCAGGGTGCTGTGCAAGCTGCTCTGCCACTTGGGCCATATGACCCAGCAGATCCAATGGTGCTTGAGGTGTCAGTGGGAGATAGGGATGCTGTTTGGAGCCTTTGGCAGGCCCCCATAGGTGAATCACAGCAGAGACCTCTAGGATTTTGGAACAGGGCCCTGCCATCTTCTGCAGATAATTACTCTCCTTTTGAGAGACAGCTCTTGTCTTGTTACTGGGCTTTGGTGGAAACTGATTGTTTGACTATGGGTCATGAAGTCACCATGTGACCTGAACTGCCTATCATGAACTGGGTGCTTTCTGTTATAAAGTGAGTTTCTAGTTATAAAGTGAGTCGTGTACAGCAGCATTCCATCATCAAACGGAAGTGGTATATATGTGGTCAGGCTTGAGCAGGTCCTGAAGGCACATGTAAGTTACATGAGGAAGTGGCTCAAATGCCCATAGTCTCTACTCCTGCCACCCTGCCTTCTTTCCCCTAGCCTGCATAAATGGCCTCATGGGGAGTTCCCTATGGTCAACTGACAGAGGAAGAGAAGACTAGGGCCTGGTTCACAGATGATTCTGCACGATATGCAGGCACCACCTGAAAGTGGACAGCTGTGGCACTACAGCCCCTTTCTGAAGGACATCAATGAAGGACAGTGGTGAAGCCAAATCTTCCCAGTGGGTAGCACTTTAAGCAGTACATCTGGTTGAGCACTTTGCATGGAAAGAGAAATGGCCAGATGTGCAATTATGTACTGATTCATGGGCTGTAGCCAATGTTTTGGCTGGATGGTCAGGGACTTGAAAGAAGCATGACTGGAAAATTGGTGACAAAGAAATGTGGGGAGGAGGTATATTGATGGGCCTCTCTGAGTGGTCAAAAACTGTGAAGATATTTGTATCCCATGTGAGTGCTCACCAACAGGTGACCTCAGCAGAGGAGGATTTTAATAATCAAGTGGATAGGATGACCCATTCTGTGGATGCCACTCAGCCTCCTTCCCCATCCACCCCTGTCATCGCCCAATGGGCCCATGAACAAAGTGGCCATGGGGGCAGGGATGGAGGTTACGGATGGGCTCAACAACATGGACTTCCACTCACCACCGCTGACCTGGCTACAGCCACTGCTGAATGCCCAATTTGCCATCAGCAGAGACCAACGCTGAGCCCTTGATATGGCACCATTCCTTGGGGTGATCAACCAGCCACCTGGTGGCAGGTTTATTATATTGGACCTGTTCTATCATGGAAAGGGCAGAGGTTTGTCCTCACTGCAATAGTCACTTACTCTGGATATGGATTTGCCTATCCTGCATGCAATGCTTCTGCCAAGACTAACACCCATGGACTCACAGAATGCCTTATCCACTGTCATGATATTCCACCCAGCACTGCCTCTGACCAAGGCACTCACTTTATGGCTAAAGGAGTGTAGCAGTGGGCTTATGCTCATGGAATTCCCTGGCCTTACCTTGTTCCCTATCATTCTGAAGCAGCTGGATTGACAGAATGGTGGAATGGCCTTTTGAAGTCACAATTACAATGCCAACTAGGTGACAAAACTTTGCCAGGGTGGGGCAAAGTTCTCCAGAAAGCGGTGTATGCTCTGAATCAGTGTCCAATATATGGTACTGTTTTTCCCATAGCCAGGATTTATGCGTCCAGGAATCAAGGGGAGGAAGTGGAAGTGGTACCACTCATCATCACCCCTAGTGATCCATTAGCAAAAATTTTGCTTCCTATACCTGCGACATTACGTTCTGCTGGCCTAGAGGTCTTAGTTCCAGAAGGAGGAACGCTGCCACCAGGAGACATGACAATGACGCCATTAAACTGGAAGTTAAGATTGCCACCTGGACACTTTGGGCTCCTCCTACCTTTAAGTCAACAGGCTAAGAAGGGAGTTACAGTGTTGGCTGTGGTGATTGACCCGGACTAACAAGATTAAATCAATCTACTACTCCATAATAGAAGTAAGGAAGAGTATGCATGGAATACAGGAGATCCATTAGGGCATCTCTTAGTATTACCATGCCCTGTGATAAAGGTCAATGGAAAACTCCAACAGCTCAATCCAGGGAGGACTACAAATGGTCCAGACCCCTCAGGAATGAAGGTTTGGGTCACTCCACTAGGAAAGAAACCACAACCTGTTGAGGTGCTTGCTGAAGGCAAAGGAAATATCGAATGGGTAGTAGAAGAATGTAGTCAACAAGACCAGCTATGACCACATGACCAACTGCAGCAACAAGGACTAGAACTCTCATGAATATTTCCTGCTCCTTTTGTTAAAAACCATGTTTGTGCGTGTATACACTTGTACTAAGAAAATATCCTCATTTTATTTCCTTTTCCTTTATCATGTGACATAAGATTTATTGACTTCATAGCAGCATTTAAGTATAGTAAACTTTATGTAATAGTTTTTGAGTTGAGGATTGGTGCATTTCCAGTTGTACAAAGGATAGTCGTATTATGTTAGGGGTAATTATGACCTTATTATTGTCTTTATTTGAAGATTATGTATGATCTCAGGAGATGTGTACGGGTTCAAGTTGACAAGGGGTGGACTTGTGATGGTTAATACTGAGTGTCAACTTGGTTGGATTGAAGGATGCAAAGTTTTGTTCCTGGGTGTGTCTGTGAGGGTGTCACCAAAGGAGATTAACATTTAAGTCAGGGGGCTGGGGAAGACAGACCCATCCTTAATCTGGTGGGCAAAATCTAGTCAGCTGCCAGTGAACATAAAGCAGGCAGAAAAACCTGAAAAGGCGAGACTGGCCTAGCCTCCCAGCCTCCATCTTTCTCCCATGCTGGATGTTTCCTGCCCTCAAACATCGGACTCCAAGTTCTTCACTTTTGAGACTCAGACTGACTCTCCTTGCTCCTCAAGCTTACAGACAGCCTATTGTGGGATCTTCTGATCATGTAAGTTAATACTTAACAAACTCCCATATATGTAGTTATATATAGTTTTATATATACTTATAAATATAAATAATGTATATTATAACATTATATATATAAATATAGATAATGTATTATATATAAATATAAATACATAAAAACTATATGTATTTATATATATTTATATATATGAAATATAAATAGAACTATCTCCTATAAGTTCTGTCCCTCTAGGGAACCCTGACTAATATATCTGGTTTCCCAATGTTGGTGGATTGTTTTCCAGGTGAGAATAAATCCAGCTTTTCATTGGGAAAAGCCAGCAGTTTCTCCAAGTGCTGGGAGGTAGAATATAGTCTTAAAACATTAATAATCTAGAAATAGAAAATATTAACTGTTGTCTCCTTACAGATTTGGGGAGGAACATTGCTAGAAATTAATTCACTTCTTAATTCAATTTTCAGCGAACAGTGGTTTCCTTTTAGACCTAAACTACTCTTATAAAAACAGCAAAACTTGTAAGTGGAGTGGGAGGCCAGGGGATGGGGATGACAAAAGAAAATAATAAAAATAAAAAAACCCTAAAGGTTTCACATTAATAGCTTGTGACTTTTAAAATTAATATCTTTTTCCAAGAAGATGTGATTTTGCATTAAGTATGTGACTTCAAAAGTTTTGCAACACTATTTAGTGTTGTTTTATCATACATCCTGTAGTTAATATTTTCCACAAAATAACGACTTTCTCATTTCAATTCTCCAGCCTCAGCCTCCCCAGTAGCTGGGATTTCAGGCATCTGCCACCATGCCCAGCAAATTTTTGTATTTTTAGTAGAGACAGGTTTTCACAGTATTGGCCAGGGTAGTCTGGAACTCCTGACCTCAAGTGATCCAACTGCCTTGGCCTCCCAAAGTGCTGGGATTACAGGTGTGAGCCACCATGCTCAGGCTCAAGTATACTTATTTTAATCTAGATGGGGTTTGCCTTTAAAGTCCTGTTAATCAAGTACCCTGTTGAGCTACTGGGGGAAATGAGAAGGTGGAGCATGTTCATATTCACGTGACTTGTTAGTTTCTTAAAGAATGAATTTTCGTATTACATTTTTATTGCTTCCATGAATATCACATGCTAAAAGCCTTATTGTGTAAAATGGGTACCTCTTTGCAGATTATATAATATCATTTGAATCGTAAATTCAAACTCTGGAAGTACTAATTATAAAGTGTGGTCATGTGAGGAGAAAATAAAACTGCTTCTCTTATTACTGTGCTGCATTGGTCACAACATTATAAATTGGTACAACCTTTTTAGAAAAGCAAGTTTGCAATACTCCAAAAATGATGCAGCTGTCAAAGCTTCATGAACCAGTAATTCCACTTCTGAGAACTGAAATGAGGAAATAATCTAAAATATAGAATGCTATGTTCATGAAAATGTCCATTGACATGTTATATGCCATGTTTTATAATAATATAAAATTGGAAGCAAGAAGAAAAAAATTGGAAGCAAGGTAAATGCTAAAAATGGAAAATGTATAACTTTAGTTATAATATAAAACAGGAAGCAACCTTTATGTTTGAAATAGGGGGGCCAGGTGCAGTGGTTCACGCCTGTAATCCAAACACTTTGGGAGACCGAGGCGGGCGGATTGCCTGAGCTCAGGAGTTCGAGACCAGCCTGGGCAAGGCAGTGAAACCCCATTTCTACTAAAATACCAAAAAAAAAAAAAAAAAAAAATTAGCTGGGTGTGGTGGCGTGTGCCTGTAAACCCAGCTACTCAGGAGGCAGAGACAGGAGAATCACTTGAACTTGGGAGGCAGAGGTTGCAGTGAGCCAAAAACAAAGAATAGGGGAATGATATACAGAAGGTCCCTAACATCTCAGTTCAATTTCGATGTTAAAACCAATCCATGTGCCAAGGACTTTTTTTTTTTTTTTTTGAGACGGAGTCTCGCTCTGTCGCCCAGGCTGGAGTGCAGTGCCCGGATCTCAGCTCACTGCAAGCTCCACCTCCCGGGTTCACGCCATTCTCCTGCCTCAGCCTCCAGAGTAGCTGGGACTACAGGTGCCCGCCACCAAGCCCGTCCAGTTTTTTCATATTTTTTTAGTACAGACGGGGTTTCACCGTGTTAGCCAGGATGGTCTTGATCTCCTGACCTCGTGATCTGCCCGACTCGGCCTCCCAAAGTGCTGGGATTACAGGCTTGAGCCACCGCGCCCGGCCTTTTTTTTTCTTTTTTTTTGACATGGAGTCTCACTCTGTAGCCCAGGCTGGAGTGCAGTGGCGCCATCTCTGTTCACTGCAACTTCCACCTCCCAGGTTCAAGTGATTCTCCAGCCTCAGCCTCCCAAGTAGCTGGGACTACAGGCATGCACCACCATGCCTGGCTAATTTTTGTATTTTTAGTAGAGATGGGGTTTCACCATATTAGGCTGGTCTTGAACTCCTGACCTTCCACCTGCCTCGGCCTCCCAAAGTGCTGGGATTACAGACGTGAGCCACCGCCACACACATACAGTTTTAGAGATGGTATTTGGTTCACCATAAAATACAAAGGGTACTTTTATTGGGGTGGGTTTTTTTCAAGTTAAAAAAACGTTGACTTGAATGTACATTTGCTATTAAAACACACAATGGGATAGCCATCTTCCACTGAATTAAATGACTTTATGGAATTAGCATCAAATGTAGTATAAAAGCTGCATAAAAGTTCATGCTGCTTTTTGCATTCATCTGTTTTGTTTTGCTTTTTTCTGACATGGAATCTGACTCACTGTCTTGCCCAGGCTGGAGTGCAGTGGTGTGATCTCGGCTCACTGCAACCTCCGTCTTCTGGGTTCAAGCAATGCTCCTGCCTCGGCCTCCTGAGTACCTGGGACTACATGTGTGTGCCACTATCCCCGGTTATTTATTTTATTTTTAGTACAATCGGGGTTTCACCATGTTGGCCAGGCTGGTCTTGAACCCCTGATCTCAAATGATCCACCCACCTCAGCCTCCCAAAGTGCTGGGATTAAGGCGTGAGCCACCGTGTCTGGCTGCATTCATCTGTTTTAATTCAGTATTTTGACTAACCAACCTACTTTGATGGCACTCTTATCAAACGTTCACTCTAAATATATCTATGAGTTATCATGTTTACACTTTCAGTTATGTTAAACTGTGGTTGTAGCCTACATTATTGTCTATTTTGCAAATGAGGGGTTGGTTACATCTTTCTACTCTCTTTTCTGTTTTGTAGAAACTAATGCTAAAAAAAATTGTTTTCCCCAGACCCAAGGTCAATAGCAGTTTGCTTTTGCAGTAGAGATCCTGAACATTCCCCACGAAGGTAAATGGTTCCAAATCTAAATATCTAAAATAACTAGATATATTTGGTTATTTCAAATTTTCCTCAGATTTGTTTCGGAGTAATGCAATATGAGCCACACTTCAAGTTAATGAGAATTTAGTTTTGTCTTGCTTTCAAACAACTAAATTAGGCTGTGATAGCTCATACCTTTGCGTACATTTATTTGCAACTCAAAAGTACTTGGACTTAGTAACATGGAAATATGTAAGTTCACTTAATTTATCATGAAATAAGGAAAGAGAAAGATTATGCATCTTCTTAAGATCTTTCATCGAGCATTGTAGACAGCTACTCCCATTTCCTGAACAAAAGATTATGCCAGAAAACAGGACTGGGGCATCAGTGCTGTATCCATACAGCTAGTCATTCAACTTCCCATGCTCCTTCCCACATGAACAGCTTGGTCAGAAGAAAGTGATATTTACAGCTTAGGTGGCACTACCATGTTGCAGTTGTATAAGCAAGCAAAGGGACTGTTAGTATTTTTTTTTTTTTTTTTTTTTTTTTTTTGAGACGGAGTCTCGCTCTTTATCCAGGCTGGAGTGAAATGGTGTGATCTCGGCTCACGGCAACCACTACCTCCCCAGTTCCAGTGATTCCCCTGCCTCAGCCTCCTAAGTAGCTGAGATTATTGGCGCGTGCCACCATGCCCAGCTAATTTTTGTGTTTTTAGTAGAAACAGGTTTCACCATGTTGGCCAGCGTGGTCTCGAACTCCTGACCTTAGGTGATCTGCCCGCCTTGGCCTCCAAAAGTGCTGCGATTACAGGTGTGAGCCTCCGCGCCCGGTCCAGTGTTTTGGTGTTATAAACAATGCTGTTGTGAACATTTTTGTGAACATTTATATATTTGAAGGGTAAATACCATGGAATCAGTGGGCATATGCAGATAACATTTTGTTCAATATTGTGAAATTACCTGCCAGAGATGCACTAATTTATACTCTAAAAAATAATGCCCATTTCCTTAAAAAGTGCCCATTTTTCCTTATTTGGGCAGCAGGGGCTGACTGAGGCATCCACTCAATATCATTTTAGACCCAGAACCAGAAACCCTGATTAGAAATATCTTCTTACCAAGCAAAAGCAAGAGGGATGTTCCATTCCTGCCTTTTTGACTTTTTATTTATTCAGTTAAAACTTTTTGAACACTTCATTTATTTATATAAAACACTGTGAGAACATTGCTAAAACGCATTTCAGTACCTCTCCTGTCATTTCATATGTTCCTTCTCTATTTTATTTTTCTCTTTTGCACTTAGTAGCTACTGTATCTTTCACTTATTTGTTAATATATAGAATACAGGAATATAGAATAATATACATTTATTTTTATATTATTAAGGTCATATGCTTAAGATGTTATTTTGTAAGTTTTTCTTCCTCCTAATATTTCTTTGAGATAGTTTCTTGGCTGTACAGAAAGTTCTTCCTCATTCATTTTAACTTCTACTTAGCCTGACATATTTTAGATGTACCTTCATATATTTATCCCTTCTCATATTAATATACATTTAGGATTGTCTTTGACCATTCCTGGCTTTTAAGATAGCAAATTCCAAGCTTTTGTGCATGTGTGTATGTGTATGTGCATATGGATATGTATGTAGGCACGACATGGCTTAAATATGCCACTATTCTATTGAATCTAGTTGTTTTGGAGCACCAGGAGCTAAGTGCAGTTCTGAGTCCTGTATCCTGGCATTGGGCTTCAAGAGGTCAGACAGAGTCCCATTTTGTTGATGAGCTGAAGCCCCAGGCAAAGATGCTTTAGCAACCTGGCTTATGTGACTCTGAGACATGCTCATTGTATTTGCAGTTTTAGGAGCAATGTTTGGCATTTCAGGAAAGTATTAATAAGTGAACGACATTGACTAAAAAGAGACCCAAGGTTAAGAACAAAACTAAACAATAACAATAATGGTGTTCTAAGGGCCAACCTCAATTGGCAGAAATTCATTCATTGAAGAAACATTTATTGAGTGGTCTACCATATGCCTGACTCTGTGACAGCAGTCAAAAGAACAATAGAAATCCCTATCCTCATGGAACATATTGGGAAGGGAGATAGACAGTAAATTAAATGAGAAAAACATATTGTGGGTTAGATAGTGATAAGTGCTAAGAAGAAAAATAAGGCAGGAAAAGGAAATGGAGAGAGCTAGGATTTACAGATGAGTTCTCCTCAAGTGATAATTGAGTACAGATCTGAGGTAGTTAGGTGCATGCTGGCAGAAAAGCATTCCAGGCAGAGGGAACTGCAAGGGCAAAGGACTGAAGCTGGAGCATGCCTGGGGTTCAGGGATTGGCAGAGGCCAGTGGCCAGAGTGTGTTGAGGGAAGAGGAGGGTAGCAGGAGATGAGGTTGGAGAAGAACAGGGGCCAGATCATGCAGGGGCTAGAAGTTGGTGGTGACAAATTTAGCTTTAACTCTGACTGAGATAGTCACTGAAGGGTTTTGAGCAGCCAAGCGTCAGGAGCATTTGAAATGATCACTTCTCAGTATGGAGCATGACACTACTGTTTTACTAGGAGAAAGATATTCCAGAGAGAAGAAATTGAGAAAACTGAACAGTTTTCATGAGTTTTATATTCTTTCATGTATGTATGGGTGAGCAGAATACTTCAAGAATAATTATAGAAGTGGTTTGATGATAAGTCGTTACTGGAATTTATACAGAAAATGGACTTATGATGTTTAGAAGGTATAATACTGAGGTTTCAGCTAAAGTAGGATGTTTTTACTTTATTTTTATTTATTGATTGATTTGGAGATGGAGTCTCACTCTGTCGCCTAGGCTGGAGTATAGGGGCATGATCTCAGCTCACTGCAACCTCCACCAGGTTCAAGAAATTCTGCCTCAGCCTCCCAAGTGGCAGGGACTACAGGCGCTTGTGGCCACGCCTAGCTAATTTTTTGTATTTTAGTAGAGACAGGGTTTCACCGTGTTGTCCAGGCTGGTCTCGAACTCCTGAGCTCTGAGGCAATCCGCCCGCCTCCCCTCCCCTCCCAAAGTGCTAGGATTACAGGCGTGAGCCAGAAGTTTATACTTTTTAACCTTTTTCCTGTTTGCCCTAAAAATACTCACTGGTGGCACTTGTGGCTGCGGTGTTTACTGGAGATAACTTTGCCACAAAATATGCATTTATTATTTTCACATTGCTCTAGTATATTGACTTTGGAAACAAAAGATATCATTCTATTCATAGCATTCTGTTTTTAGTAGTGGTATTTCCATTAATTCTTGATCTCCAAAAACATCAAATCCTAGAAATTGTAGCATTCCTATCATGAGGTTAACATTGTTCTCCAACAGCTATTGGACAAAGATTCCTTTGATTAATCCAATTTTTCTGAAATAGACGATTCTGATGATTCAGGCGATTCTAATGTTAGCTCTGTTTAGAAATCACTAACAGTTTTTATATTTTATTTTCACGTTGAAAATTGGTCAGATTTGCTTCAGCCTCAAAGAGCGTGCTTATGTGAAGTTAAATGAGCGCTGGTAGGGAGCTGCACTGTTTTTCTTTCTAAATGGGAAAGGGGTTGACTTTTTAAAATACATTTAGAGGATACAAGTGCAGATTTTTTTACTTGCGTATATTGCATGTCTGAGCTTTGAGAATGTACTCATCACCCATAGTGTAAACATTGTTCCCAATAGGTAGGTAACTTTTTTTTGTTTTGTTTTGTTTTTTGAGACAAAGTTTCCTCTTGTTGCCCAGGCTAGAGTGCATTGGTGTGATCTCCGCTTGCTGCAAACTCCGCCTCCCCAGTTCAAGCAATTCTCCTGCCTCAGCCTCTTCAGTAGCTGGGATTACAGGCATGCACCACCACGCCCAGCTAATTTTGTATTTTTAGTAGTGCCGGGGTTTCTCCATGTTGATCAGGCTGGTCTCGAACTCACAATCTCAGGTGATCCACCCGCCTCGGCCTCCCAAAGTGCTGGGATTACAAGCGTGAGCCACCGTGCCTGGCCGATAGGTAACTTTTCAACCCTCACCCCACTTCCACCGTCCCACCTTTTGTAGTCTCCAATATCTATTATTCCACTCTGTGTGTCCATGTGTACTCATTGTTTAGTTCCTACTTATGTGTGGCATTTGACTTTCTGTTTCTGAATTATTTCACTTAGGATAATGGTCTCCAATTCCATCCATGTTGCTGAAAAATACATGATTTCATTTTTTTGTGTGGCTGAGTAGTATTCCATGGTGTGTATGTGTGTGTGTGTATATATACATATATACGGATATATGTATATATATACACACATATATGTCACATTTTCTTTATGCAGTCCTCCCATGATGAATACTTACATTGATTCCATCTCTTTGTTATTGTGAATAGTGCTGTGATAAACATAGGAGAGCAGGTATCTTTTTGGTACAATAATTTCTGTCCCTTTAAGTATATACCCAGTAGTGGGGTTGCTGAATTGAAAGGTAGTTCTATTTTTAGTTCTTTGAGAAATCTCCGTATTGTTTTCCATAGAGATTGCATTACAGTGTGTAAGCATTCCCCTTTCCCTGCATCCTCATCAACATCTGTTATTTTTAGACATTTTCAACAATAACTACTCTGACTGGTGTAAGACGGTATCTCAATATGGTTTTAATTTACATTTATCTGATGATTAGTGACGTTGAACATTTTTTTAATGTGGCTGTTAGCCATTTGCATGTATTCTTTTGAAAAATGTCTGTTCATGTTCATTGCCCACTTGTTTTTTTCTTTGAGGTGGGGTTTTGCTCTTGTCGCCCAGGCTGGAGTGCAATGGCATGATCTCGGCTCACTGCAACCTCTGCCTCCTGGGTTCAAGCGATTCTCCTGCCTCAGCCTCCCAAGTAGCTGGGATTACAGACATGTGCCATCACACCCAGATAATTTTGTATTTTTGGTAGAGATGGGTTTTCACTATATTGGCCAGGTTGGTCTCGAACTCCTGACCTCAGGTGATCTGCCCACCTCGGCCTCCCAAAGTGCCTGGATTACAGGAGTGAGACACCATGCCTGGTCACAGAAGCACTTTAGTTTAATTAAGTTTCATTTCTCTATTTTTGTTTTTGTTGTGTTTGCTTTTGAGGATGTGGTCATACATTCTTTGCATAGCTCAATGTTCAGAAAAGTATCTCCTTTTTATAGGATTTTTAGTTTCAGGTCTTTAATCCATCTTGAGTTAATTTTTGTATGTGCTGAGAGATAGGGGTACAGTTTCATTCTTATGTGTATGGCTATCCAGTTTTCCCCAGCACTATTTACTGAATAGAGTGTCATTTCCCCAGTGTATATGTTTTTTGACTTTGTAAAGATCAGTTTGTTGTAGATTTGTAGCTTTATTTCTGGGTTCTCTGATCTGTTCCATTCATCTATGTGTCTATTTTTATGCCAGTAACAGCTGTTTTGGTTAATATAGCCTGGTAGTATAATTTGAAGTCAGATAATGTGATGCCTGCAGCTTTGTTCTCTTCACTTAGGATTGTTTTGGCTATTTTGGCAAATACTTTTTGGTTCCATATGAATTTTAGAATTTTTTTTCTAATATTTGAAAAATGATGTTAGTAATTTAATAGGGATTTTATTGAATCGGTAGATTGCTTTGGGCAGTATGGTCATTTTAGTGATATCAGTCCTTTCATTCTGTGAGCATGGGATGTTTTTCTATTTGTTTGTACTGTCTAGTGTGTGTGTGCGCGCGCGCGCGCGCGCGCGCGCGCGTGTCTGTGACGGAGTCTATCTCTGTCACCCAGGCTGGAGTGCAGTGGCACGATCTCGGTTCACTGGAACCTCCGCCTCCTGAGTAGCTGGGACTACAGGCATTCATCACCATGCCTGGCTAACTTTCGTATTTTTAGTAGAGACAGGGTTTCACCTTGTAGGCCATGCTGGTCTTGAACTCCTGACTTCAAGCGATCCACCTGCCTCAGCCTCCTAAAGTGCTGGGATTACAGGCATTAGCTGCCATGCCCAGCCGTCCTATCTGCATTTCTTTCATCCATGTTTTGTAATTCTCCCTATAGAGATCTTTCCCCTCCTTAGTAAACTGTATCTCTAGATATTTTATTTTTGTAGCTATTGTAAATAGGATTACCTTCCTGATTTAGTCCTTGGCTAGATTGTTATTGGCGTATAGAAATGCTACTGATATCTGTATGTAAATTTTGTAGCCTGAAACTTTACTGAATTCATTTATCAAATGTAAGAGTTTTTTGGTGGACTCTTTAGGGTTTTCTAGATGTAAGGTCATATTATCAGCAAACAGGGAACATTTGACTCCCTCATTCCCATTTTGGATGCCTTTTACCTTTTTTTCCTTTTGCCTGATTGCTCTAGCAAGGACTTCCAGTACTACATTGAATAAAATTGCTGAAAGTGGGCGTCCTTGTCTTGTTGCAGTTCTGAGAGGGAATGCTTTCAACTTTTCCATATTAAGTATGATGTTGGCTGTGGATTTGTTGTATATGGCCTTTATTATGTTAAACTATGTACCTTCTATTCCTAGTTTATTTTTTATTATGAAAGGGTGTTGAATTTCATTGAATGGTTTTTCTACATCTGTTCAGATAATTATATGGTTTTTGTCCTTAATTCTGTTTATGTTATATGTCATCTTTATTGATTTGCCTATGTTTAGCCATCCTTGAATCCCTGGGGAAAATCACACCTGATCATGGTGTACTATGTTTTTGATGTGCTGTTGCGTTTGGTTTGCTAGTATTTTGCTGAGGATTTGCTGAGGCTTTTTGTGTCATCAGGAATATTGATCTGTCATTTTCTTTTTTTATGTCCTTGTCTGGTTTTGGTATCAGGGTAATACTGGCCTTGTGGAATGAGCTAGGGAGAATTACCTTATCCTTAATTTTTTTAGAAATAGTTTCAGGAGGATTGACATTAGTTCTTTGTATGTTCGGTAGAATTTGGCTGAAAATTCATCTGGACCTGGGCGCCTTTTTTTTTTTTTTTTTTTTTTTTTTTTATTAAATGGGGAGATTTTAAATTATTTACTCAGTCTCACTACTCATTATTGACCTGTTCAAGAGTTCTAGTTTCTTCTTGGTTCAGTCTTAAGAGGTTGTGTGTTTTCAGGAATTTATTCATTTCCTCTCGGTTTTCTAGTTTGTAAGCATATGGTTATCCAAAATAGTCTCTTTTGTATTTCTTTGGTTTCAGTTTTAATGTCTCCTTTCTCATTTCTGATTGTGTTTATTTGGATCTTCTCTCTTCTTTTCTTGCATAGTCTACTAATGATTCTACTAATGATTTATCAATTTGTTTATCTTTTCAAAGAACCAACTTTTCATTTTGTTGATTTTCTTTTGTCTCTCATTTAGTTCTGCTCTGATCTTTGTTATTTCTTCCCTTCTACTAACTTTGGGTTTGGTTTGTTCTTGTTTTTCTGGTCCTTGAGGTGTGACGTTAGGCTGTTAATTTATGATCTTTCTACTTTTTTGATGTAGGCATTTAATACTATAAACTTCCCTCTTAGCACTACTTTTGCTGTGTTACACAGGTTTTGGTACATTGTATTTCTATTTTCACTTATTAAAAAATTAATTTCTACCTTCAATTCTTTGTTGACCTAGTGATCCTTCCGGAATATGCTATTTAATTTCCATATGTTTGTATGGTTTCTGAAGTTCCTCTTGGCATTGATTTCTAGCTTTATTCCCTGTGGTCTGAGAAGATACTTGATATGCTTCTGACTTTTTAAAATTTGTTGAGATTTGTTTTGTGATCTATCTTAGAGAATGTTCCATGTGCTGATAAAATACTGTGTATTCTGTAGTTGTTGGGTACAATGTTTTGTAAATATCTGTTACGTCCGTTTGGTCTAAAGTCCAATTTAACTCCAATGTTTCTCTGTTAATTTTCTGTCTCAGTGATCTGTCTAGTGCTATGAGTGGGGTGTTAGAGTATTTCACTATTATTGTATTACAGTCTATCTTTTTCTTTAGGCCTAGTAATATTCGCTTTGTGAATTTGGGTGCTCTGATATTGGGTGCAAATATACAAAGGATTGTTATATCCTCTTGCTGAATTAAACCCTTTATCATTATATAATGACCTCCTTTGCACTTTTTACTGGTTTTTATTTAATACCTGTTTTATCTGATATAAGTATAGCTACTCCTGTATGCTTTTCATTTGTATTTGTGTAGAGTATGTTTTTCCACTACTTTACTTTTAATCTATAGGTATCTTTATGGGTAACTGAGTTTCTTCTAGGGAGCATATTGTTGGATCATGTTTTAAAAATCCTTTCTGCCAACCTATATCTTTTAAGTGTAACATTTAATTCATTTACATCCATGATTAATAACGATATGTGAGGCTTTGTTCCTGTCATATTGTTAACTGTTTTCAAGTTCTTTTATAAATGCTTTGTTGGTTTTTCTTTTTCTCCTTTTGTCTTTGCGGTTTGATGAAATTCTTTTGTGTTGCCATTTCATTCCTTTTTCTTCCTCCTTTATGTGATTGTTTTATGAGAACTGTGAGTTTGATCTTTCAATGCATTTTCATGATAGTAAATATCAACCTTTTGTTTCCATGCTTAAGACCCCTTTAAGTATTTTCGGTAGGGTTGGTGTAGTGATAACAGAATCCCTCAGAATTTGCTTATCTGAGAAATACTTTATTTCTTTATTTCTTCTTCTTCTTTTTTTTTTTTTTTTTTGCCTGCTTCTTCTTCTGAGACTTTATTTCTCCTTCATTTATGAAGCATATTCTTGCAGGATAAAAAATTATTGGCTAATAGTTTTTTCTTTCAGCATTTTGAAAATACTATCCCATCCTCTTCAGGCATATAAGATTTCTGCCGAAAAGTCCACTGTTAGGCTGATGGGATTTCCTTCATAGATGATTAGGCACTTTTCTCATGGTAATTTTAAAATTATTCCTTTCACTTTCACTTTAGACATTCTGAATATAATATGCCACATGAAATTCTTTTTATGATGTATTTGCTGAGCATTCACTGGGCCTCCTATATTTGGATATGTAACTCTCTTAATAGACTTGTGAAGTTTTCATCAATTATTTCCTTAAATAGGTTCTCTAAACTTTTAGATCTCTCTTCCTCCTTGAGCATACTAATAATTCATAAGTTCAGTCTCCTTATGTAGTCCCAGATGTCTTAAAGGCTTTATTCATTCTTTCTTACACTTTTTCCTCTTACTTTTGTCTTTTTTTTCTTTTTTTGAGACAGGGTCTTGCCTTGTTGCCCAGGCTGGAGTGCAGTGGTGTGATCCGAGCTCACTGCAGCCAAGTTCTGAGATCCTTTCTTTTGCTTGGTCTAGTCTATCATTGAAGCTTTTGAATGTATTTTCTATTTCCTTCAGTGAATTCTTTACTTCCAGTATTTATGCTTTATTTTTTCTTTTAGTTTGAGACAAGGTCTCACTCCAATGCCCAGGCTGGAGTGCAGTGGTGTGATCTTGACTCCCAAGGCTCAGGTGATTCACTCACCTCAGTGTCCTGAGTAGCTGGGACTACAGGCACACACCACCATGCACAGCTAATTTTTGTATTTTTTATAGGGACAGGGTTTTGTCATGTTGCCCAGGCTGGTCTGGAACTCCTGGGCTCAAGTGATCCATCCATCTCTGTCTCCTGAAGTACTAGATTACAGGCATGAGTCACTGTGCCTGGCACTCTGCTTTTTTTCTTTAAAGGATGTCTATCTCCTTGGTAAATTTCTTATTCATATTCTGAATTGATTTTCAGATTTCTTTATATAGGTTTTTCAGGTTTCTCTTGCATCTCATTGAAGTTCTTTAAAATAAGTATTTTGAATTCCTTATCTGGCATTTCAAGGAATTATTTTTGATTGGGATCTGTTGCTGGACAATTGTTGTGGTCCTTTGGTGATGACATAGTTCCCTGCTTTTTTATGTTTCCTGTATCCTTCCATAGATATCTGTGCATGTAGTGTGGCAGTTGCTTGTTCCAAGTTTTTTGAAATTGCAGGAGATAATTATTTCCTGAAAAAATATATATGTTATTGATTGAGTAAAATGCTTTGACTTTGATTTTGGGTGCCTGCACTAATGTGATTTCTGTACGACTTTTTAGACAGCATACAGGGTCAGTAGTATCTGTGATTTCCTCAGTGACATAGGATACAGCTATTAGTTTAGGTTGTAGTGAAGATCAACTGGGGACTTGGACACCAACTAAACCAGTCTTCAGGACTTAATGGTGGCAGCTATGGGGTGAGTGTGCCTGTTTTTAGGTCCCAGAGCAGCTTACACTGGCTTTTGCTGTTAGTGGGTCCTGATTCTTAGACCTCCAGGTGGCTTGTTTAGCAGTGAGTAGTGGGAACAGTGGACTAGGTGTGTAGATGGGTTCTTAGGTGCCTGGTCAGCTGGTTTGATGTGGGTGATGGTGGTTGCAGTGGTGCAACAATCCACTGGGAGCCAAGCAGTCCATACTGGTGTTGCAGAAAGCTGCAATGGGTTGAGCAGGCAAGTTCCCAGTCCCTCAGCTGCCTGTAGCAGGGTGGTGGGTATGATCCTAAATGTGCTTTGGAGATCTTGATCTCCCCTGTCTCTCCCATGGCTCAGTGGCAGCTGCAGCTGTATCACCTTGAACTTACCCCAAGGATAGAGTACAACCCAGTGTTAAACTCTCAAAATGGTGCCAGCTCTGGGCTTTTGATCAGAGAAGGTGGGGCCCCCTCTCAGGTGAGCAGCATTGCAAGAAGCTGTGGGGAGTGTGGTCTGCTTGCGTCTATGTCTCACAGCATTCCATAGCAGGGAGGTTTTAGGTATTGTCCCAGGTGTGCATTGAAGAGCCTGGTTTCTCTGGCTGTCCCTGGCCAGGTGACAACTGCTACCATGTCAACTCAAACTCAGGCCAAGAGCAAGGTGTGACTCTGCATTAAACTCTCCAAATGGTGCCTTGGGCCTGTGACCAGGAAGGGTGAGGTCACAGGTAATGTAGGCAAGGGTGAGGTCCAGGCAGGCAATGTAGGCAAAAAGCTATGGGGATTGAGGTCTGCTTGTCTCACAGCAGCCCACTGCAGGGCAGTGGGTATTGTCCTAGATATGTGTAGGTGAGCTTGGTTTCCCTGATTCTACTTGGCTGGGTGGTGGCTACAATCCCCTTGGCCTGAACTTAACCCAAGTGGAGGGCACAGACTGGTTTTAAACTCTGAAAATGGCACCTTGGGCCTGGGACCAGAGAGGATGGGGTGCCTCCCAGTAGAGCAGCATAGGCAAGAAGTTGTGGGGAGTATGGCTTGCTCTTATCTCAGTCTCATCAGCCTGCAGCAGGGACGTAGGGACCCTCGTAGGGGTATGTGGGAGCACCTATCCCCCCTATCCTTTCCTGGATCAGTGTGGTGGCCACAGCGGTATCTGTAGATCCCCAGTATCTAAGCTCTCAAAATGGCACCTAGCTGAGGCAGCCCTAGGCTTAGATGCCTGTGGGATTCTGTGTGGGTTTCCTTTCTGGAAGAAGGTCTCCATGCAATTTTTAAGCAGCTTCATATATCGGGCCCAAGGCCCTACTGGGCCAAGGGTTTCTCCTATAGCCAAGATTGTAAAAACCCATTTCGGAGCCCTGGGAGTTTCTCCCTTACTGTTTTCCCATGTCCAGGGCCTCTTTCGATTCTCAGTCAGTCCCCAGCTGGGCAAGCTACCTCAAAGCCTATCCTTACTTCTGGTGTTTCCTGTCTCTTCTCTGGTGAATCTTAGCATTCTCTCCTAGATGGTCTGTTTGTAAAGCGTCTACTTGCTGTTCTGGTTCCTCTCTGTAGAGGAAGTGCATATTACTTGCATCTAGTCAGCCATCTTTACCCCCTCTGGATGTTTATACTGTTAATGGATAATTAGAGTTTATATAAAAAAATACTTCAGAAGGAGATGACTGTTCTCATGGTCAAAAAGAAAAAAAATATTTTATCTTCTTTTGGTTTTGAGAGACAGGGTGTCACTTTGTCACCCAGGCTGGAGTGCAGTGGCACGATCATGGCTCACTACAGCCTTGACCTCTCTGGGCTCAGGTGATCGTACAGCCTGAGTCTCTCAATTAGCTGGGACTACAGGTGTGCAACACCATGGCTGGCTAACTTTTGTATTTTTGTAGAGACAGGCTTTCGCCATGTTGCCCAGACTGGTCTGGAACTCCTGGACTCAGTTGATCCACCCACTTCGGCCTCCCAAAATGTTGGGATTATAGGCATGAGCCACTGCTCCCAGCCTTTATCTTCTTAACCATGAGATTGTTGTCACAAATGAAAGGCTAAACATAAGAAACAAATGTTGTTGCTAAATATAAAGGAAATTGGCAAGTGTATAATATGATGAAGTTAATATTGATTAGAAAATCCAATTATTTCTATGGTTTATCCTGATATATCCCAAGATAGCTGTTTGTCAGCAGGTGAACTTCCTATTTAATTGGCATGATTGAGTAATTAGACGTATTCTCAGAGCAGCAATAAAATGAAATTCTCATGTCTCAGTAACATGGTCGAGGTTTTTGTTTTGTTGTTTTACTCGAGTTTATCCAACTGAGACCAAGTAGACTTTGTTTTATCTGGAAATAATTTTCAATTTAATATTTGATAAGTGTGTGGTTATATAATTATTTTAATCATAAGAATTATGGAAAAATTCACAAACTTGACAAAAAATTGTGATAATTTACGTTTTTCTCATACTAAATCCTTCAAGGCCTCACTGTCTTTTTCCTGGGTTCCTGCAGGAGCCTTCTGATTGGCTTCTCTCTGTGCGTTACAGGACTTTTCCTCAGGTCAACTTATCTTCTAGAAGAGAAATTTGATCTTTGTACCATGTAATCTATATCATAATGCGTTCCTCTGTAAATAACAGAAAACTGTACTACAGTGGCTTAAACAAATAGGGGTTTATTTGTCTCATCCATTACAAATGTGGGGATAGGTACAGTGGCTTCAAATTGCTTCCAGGGTTCCAGTCTCTTTTCGTCTTTCTGCTCTGCCATCCTTATTATATAGACATTCACCCTCATGCTAGTTGTGGCATGAATGCAAGATGACTGCTTCACCTCCAGGCCTTGCTTCTACATTCTAGGCAGGAAGAAGGTAGAGGGTGAAAAGGACAAAAAGGATTAAGAAGTCTCAAGAAGACTTTGCCTTTTTCCATAAAGGGAAGCCCTCCTTGAGCACTTTTGACTAGTTGCAAAGGAAGTGGAGAAATTAGGTACTTTGGTTATTTTATCCTTAATAGTAGAAGTAAAGAGGAAGGTAGATATTATTGGTTTTTCAATAGCCAAACCATAGTTTTTATTATATACTCTCTATTCCATATAAGATCTTCAAAGGTTCATCATTGCTTACAGTGTGAAGTCTATATCTCTTATTATTGTGTAGTATGACGTTGTAGGATGATTTCTTACCTAACTTCAAGAATTCATAGACAACTTAACTTCATTTTTGCTAATGTACCTGTATTAGTCAGGGTTCTCCAGAGAAATAGAACTAATAGGATGTGTAGATGTATAGAAAAAGGCTTATTTTAAGGAACTGACTCACCTGATTATGAAGACAAGCAAGTCTGAAATCTGCAGAGTGGGCTGTCAGGCTGGAGACTCAAGAAGAGCCAACATTGCAGTTCAAGTCTGAAGGCCGTCTGCTGATAGATTCTTTTTAACTCAGGGGAAGTCAGCCTTTTGTTCTATTTAGACCTTCAATTCACTGGGTGAGGCCCATCTAAATTACGAAGGGCAAACTAACTGCCTGACTCAAAATCTACTGATTTAAATATTAATCTCATCTAAAAACATCCCCCTGGAAACATCCAGAATAACATTTTATCATACAGTTACGCACTGTGGCCTAGCCAAGTTGACACAAAACATTAACCATCACAGCACCTAAATTAAGCATGCTTGAGGGCCGGGCATGGTGACTCATGCCTGTAATCCTAATACTTTGGCAGGCTGAAGTGGGAAGATTGCTTGAACTCAGGAAGTCAAGACTGCAATGAGCTATAATTGCACCACTGCACTGTAGCCTGAGTGGCAGAATGAGGCCCCCCACCCCGTCCAAAAAAAAAAAAAAAAAAAACATGTTTGAACACCAGGAAAGAATGACTGAGAAAGATGAGCCCAAAGGGGTGACAGAGACAATATCACACAGGGTAGTACAGGCCTTGATGAGGAAAGAGCAGCCTTTATATCAAGAGCAATAGAGATTAATGAAGCATTTTAAATCACTTCAGACAGGGGTTCCCAACCTCTGAGTGGCAGACTGGTACTAGTTGGTGACCTGTTAGGAATTGGGCTGCACAGCAGGAGGTGAGTAGCAGGTGAGCAAGCATTACTTCCTGAGTTCTGCCTCCTTTAAGATCAGTGGTGGCATTAGATTCTCGTGAACCCTATTATGAACTGCACATGCGGGGGATCTGGATTACAAGCTCCTTATAAGATTCTAACTAATGCCTGATGTTTTGAGGTAGAACAGTTTCATCCCAAAACTATCCCTCTCTATCCATGGAAAAATTGTTTTCCGTAAAACTGGTCCCTGGTGCCAAAAAGGCTGGGGACTGCTGACTTCAGATGTTTGCTCACCTATTTCCTCCCATCTTTATTCTGACCCTTCTTCCAACCAATGTAGTTTGTGTGGAATTGGCCTCAAATTAAGACGTTTAGCAACGTCTGGCTTAAGATGTTTGGCTTAAGATGTTTAGCAAACCTGATCCCATTGGCCACAGTGATTAGTTCAGGGATGGGTCAATAAGACACAGTATTCCATTTGCTGGAGCTTCTGAGAAAGTGTCCTCTTTTACTGTGTTTGCTGGAGTAACTATGTGATGCTTAGAAACTGCTGCTGCCATGTTGCTATCACTACAGGAGTAATCTTAAGGTAACACTGACACACAGAGAAGACAGAACTGTGAGATGGAGCTTGGTGACAGATTATTGTAACTGAAAGTCTTCTACTCCTAAATCTCCAGTTGGGACAGAAAATTACCTTTTATTATATTTAAAACCACATGACTTAGGTTTTCTATGCCTTGCAACATGAATATTGTTAATTAGTATATGTCAAGTAATCACATTTTCATTTTAGAAAGCTTATTTTGGTCTGTAGGGATAATGGATTGTAAGGCATAAGGTAGGGAGACAAGTCCCAGTAATATTAGGTCACAGTTTAAAAATTTCCTTGGTTTACAAAGATGATACACCTCCGTTTCCAAGTTCTGGGCTCTTGCTGTTGCAGGGCAGACTATGGCTGCCAGGAAGCCACCCCAGGCACCCTGTCAGAGGAGAGCAGTACTTTGGACCTGCCATAAGCCTGTATGTGAGGGATTATGTCCTGCAGAGACCCAGCCAAGAGGCCAACAGCAAGGCTTTTAGTTCTGTGAAATTCCATTCTTTTCCTTGCTTTTCTGATGTGGATCCAGACACCAGTAGCCTAAATACTGAACGAAATGACTCTGGGACCACTGAGAACTTTTTTTTTTTTTTTTTTTGAGACAGAGTCTTGCTCAGTCATCCAGGCTGGAGTGCAGTAGCGTGATCTTGGCTCACTGAAAGCTCCACCTCCAGGGTTCATGCCATTCTCCTGCCTCAGCCTCCCAAGTAGTTGGGACTACAGGTGCCTGCCACTACGCCTGGATAATTTTTTTTGTATTTTTAGTAGAGACAGAGTTTCACCGTGTTAGCCAGGATGGTCTTGATCTCCTGACCTCGTCATCCACCCATCTTTACCTCCTAAAGTGTTGGGATTACAGGCATGAGACACCGCACCCAGCCAAGAACTTTTGATTTCACCTTTCTGTGAAAGGCCAATCAGAGACCAAAGAAGAGGATAATGGACTTCAGAAATCTCTGGATAAATTCTATGAAATATTTGGCTATCCAAAGTTAGCCTCTGCGAATCCACTCTCTGCATCTGTCTGCCAGTGCCTGTCTCAGGAAATCCCTCAACTAAGAGTCCAGGAGAGCCAAAGTATGCCCTCCATGTTTTCAAATGTCCCAGGTCATCTTTAACTGTGAGGCTGCTCAGTCTTGCAGAGGGACATCCACTTCTACTCACTGGAGGAAGGACATATGTCTGTAGAAAAGCCAACCCAGAACTTTCAAAAGATATTAATTTTCTCTTATGGCAGAATGCAATGAAAGACCCACAACTGGTGCCTGGTGGTGAACAGGCAGTATTGGAGGTACAGGCTATGACCAGTACTATTGGCAGCCATCCAGATCCCCCAGGGTCTCTTGCCAGCTCACTGTGCTCAATTTTAACTAAATGATTTGTGGTTAAAGGCTGGCACCTGTGACCTGGTGTTGGAGTCAGTCAGTCTGTATAGAAAGCAGCAGGGTCTGGGGGTTTTATGTGCCTGTGGCTACTCCACCTCCCACTCCCCTTGGCTGAGGCCATTGACTGACAGGGTTAGGAGTCAAAAGCCCAGCTCCCTTCACAAGGAAGGACACACTCTGAGGCATAATTTATACTCCATAGGTCCCTCCCCTGGCAGTCAGGCCAATGCTGGGAGTTCACATGAAATCACACTCTTTCTGGGCTTCATCCCTTTCTCCGTCCTCCTCCCATTCATTTATGGGTCTGTCTGTGAGCCTTTCCTTAATTAACCTCTTATATCTGAAAAAAAAATTGCTCTGTTCAATATTGCACTATTCATACACAGACTTCATATTTAAAATCCATTTCCAGGCAACCACCTTTGGTTCCCTTCCCTTTGTGTGGGAGCTCTGTTTTCACTCTATTAAATCTTGCAACTGCACTCTTCTGGTCTGTGTTTGTTACAGCTCAAGCTGAGCTTTCCCTCACCGTCCACCACTGCTGCTTGCTGCCATTGCAGACCTGCCGCTGACTTCCATCCCTCTGGATCCAGCAGGGTGTCTGCTGTGCTCCTGATCCAGTGAGGTGCCCGTCTATTGCTGCTCCCTATTGGGCTAAAGGCTTGCCATTGTTCCTGCATGGCTAAGTGCCTCGGTTCATCCTAATCGAGCTGAACAATTAGTCACTGGGTTCCATGGTTCTCTTCACTGACCAACAGCTTCTGATAGACCTATAACATTCACTGCATGGCCCAAGATTCCATTCCTTGGAATCCGTGAGGCCAAGAACTCCAGGTCAGAGAACATGAGGCTTACTACCATCTTGGAAGCAGCCTGCTGCCATCTTGGAAGTGGCCCGCCACCATCTTGGGAGCTCTGGGAGCAAGGACCTCCTGGTAACATTTGGAGACCACGAAGGGACCTCCAAAGCAGTGAGTAATATTGGACCACTTTCGCTTGCTATTCTGTTCCGTCCTTCCTTACTTAGAATTGGAGGAAAATACAGGGTACCTATCGGCTGGTTGGTCTGCCTGGAGCCAGCTTCTACTTTCCATTTTCTTGGAGAAGCTGAGGGCTGACTAGAGGCAGAAATCTGTTGTCTTGAACTGGCATTGGCCAGTTGAGATCATGTTGCAGCTAGAACTCTCTACTCTACAGTCGCCCATGCATGTGCCCCTAACTTTCCTTCTGACCCATACCTCCTGGATCCTGACCATGACTTTCTTGAAAGTGTAGCCCCAAAATTCTCCTTACCTCTGAATTACTTCCTCTGATCCCTGCCTTCTAGGTACTAATGGTTCAGACTTCCATTTCCTCTAGCAAGTTGTATCTCCAAAGGAATCTGAGGAAGCTCTATGCTGCATCCTTAGGCCTCTAGGTGATAAACCCAGGGAGTCTTATCCCTGGTGTCCCTCTCAATTTAGGTATACAGCTTTCAACATGGGCAGTTATATGGGACCTGTTTCCCACCACACCTGCCAGGGCCCCAAGTTTGTAATGGCTAAGAGAAAAGAGAGAGAGACAGAGGAGAGAGAGAGAGAGATGGAGGAGAGAGAGAGAGATGGAGGAGAGAGAGAGAGACAAAGAGGGAGTCAAAGAGAAAAAGAAAGAGAAAGAAATAGAAAAAAAAGTGTACCCTGTTCCTTTAAAAGCCAGGGTAAATTAAAAACCTATAATTGATAATTGAAGCTTCTCCGTGACCCTATAACACTCCAGTACCACTTTGTTGTCAGTGTAAATAAGAACGTGTCCCAAAAGCACTGAGGCCACTGACAACCAGTAGCCTTCCTATCAAAAATCCTTAACCCAGGAACCCGTGGGTGGCCCAAATGCATTCAGTCTGTAGTGGCAACTGCTTTGCTAACATTAGAAAGTAGAAAATTAGCTGTTAGTGGAAACTTCATTGTGAGCACACCTCCCCAGTTCAGAACTATCCTAAGTCAAAAAAGCAAAAAGGTAGCTTACTAAAAGATCTTAAAATGTGGGGCTATTCTGTTAGAAAAAGGTAATTTAACACCAACCACTGATAATTCTCTTAACCCAGCAGATTTCCTAACAGGGGATTTAAATCTTAATTACCATACAAAGGTCCGACCAGATCTAGGAGGAACTCCCTTCAAGATAGTACCATAGATGGTTCCTCCCAGGTGACTGAGGAAAAACCACAGTGGGTGTTCAGTAATTGATAGGGAGACTCTTGTGGAAGCAGAGTTAGAAAAATTGCCTAATAAATGGTCTCCTCAAATGTGTGAGCTGTTTGCACTCAGCCAAGCCTTAAAGTACTTACAGAATCAAAGAAGACTATCTCAATCCTGACTCAAAATGTGACCTATGCCCTCTCTGAAATAAATTTGCATAAGAACTGTTGTTTATGGGAATGCATCTTGATGGGGCAGCTGGGTTGTTATGAAATACTCCGGAAGCCAGCCCAGCTCTAGGACTCACCCCTGAGCACAAAGGCAATGTTCGGCACACTGGTAAAGGACCACTAGAATCCAGCAGCCCAGACCCCTTTCTTTGTGGTCAAGAAAGGCCGGAAAAGGGGTGCAGGACAGCTACATCGGTGAGCATAACTAATCCGATAAGCAGAGGTCCATGGGTGGTTATGCACTCTGGAAAGGAATAAGCATTAGGACCACAGAGGACGCTCTAGGACTAATGCTCATCAGAAAATGACTAGGGGTGCCAGCATCCCTATGTTCATTTTTCAGATGGGAAACGTTCCCCCCAAGGCAAAAATGCCCCTAAGATGCATTCTGGAGAATTGGGACCAATTTGACCCTCAGATGCTAAGAAAGAAATGACTATATTCTTCTGCAGTACTACCTGGCCACAATATCCTCTTCAAGGGCGAGAAACCTGGCCTCCTGAGGGAAGTATAAATTATAACACCATCTTACAGCTAGACCTCTTTTGTAGAAAAGAAGGCAAATGGAGTGAAGTGCCATATGTACAAACTTTCTTTTCATTAAGAGACAACTCGCAATTATGTAAAATGTGTGATTTATGCTCTACAGGAAGCCCTTAGAGTCAGGTAGCCCTCCCTACCCCAGTGTCCCCCGACTCCTTCCCCAACTAATAAGGACCCCCCTTCAACCCAAATGGTCCCAAAGGAGATAGACAAAGGGGTAAACTATGAACTAAAGAGTGCCAGTATTCCCCGATTATGCCCCCTCCAAGCAGTAGTAGGAGGAGAATTCGGCCCAGCCAGAGTGCATGTACCCTTTTCTCTCTCAGATTTAAAGCAAATTAAAATAGACCTAGGTAAATTCTCAGATAACCCTGATGGCTATATTGATGTTTTACAAGGGTTAGGACAATCCTTTGATCTGACATGGAGAGACATAATGTTACTGCTAAATCAGACACTAACCCCACATGAGAGAAGTGCTGCCATAACTGCAGCCCCAGAGTCTGGCGATCTCTGGTATCTCAGTCAGGTCAATGATAGGATGACAACAGAGGAAAGAGAATGATTCCGCACAGGCCTGCAGGCAGTTCCCAGTGTGCACCCTCATTGGGACACGGAATCAGAACATGCAGATTGGTGCCACAGACATTTGCTAACTTGCGTGCTAGAAGGACTAAGGAAAACTAGGAAGAAGCCTATGAATTATTCAATGATGTCCACTATAACACAGGGAAGGGAAGAAAATCCCACTGCTGGAGAAGCGGTTCCAAGATGGCTGAATGGGAACAGCTCCAGTCTACAGCTCCCAGCGTGAGCAACACAGAAGATGGGTGATTTCTGCATTTCCAACTGTGCTACCGGGTTCATCTCACTGGGGCTTGTTGGACAGTGGGTGCAGCACAGTGGGTGCAGCCCACCGAGGGTGAGCCGAAGCAGGGTGAGGCACCGGGAAGTGCAAGGGGTCAGGGAATTCCCTTTTCTAGTCAAGCAAAGTAGTGACATAGATGGCACCTGGAAAATCGGGTCACCCCCACCCTAATACTGGACTTTTCCAATGGTCTTAGCAAATGGCACATCAGGAGATAATATCTCGCACCTGGCTCAGAGGGTCCCATGCCCATGGAGCCTCACTCGTTGCTATCACAGCAGTCTGAGATCGAACTACAAGATGGCAGTGAGCCTGGGTGAGGAGCGCCCGCCATTGCTGAGCCTTGAGTAGGTAAACAAAGTGGCCAGGAAGCTCGAACTGGGTGGAGCCCACCGCAACTCAAGGAGGCCTGCCTGCCTCTGTAGACTCCACCTCTGGGGGCAGGGCATAGCCAAATAAAAGGCAGCAGAAACCTCTGCAAACTTAAATGTCCCTGTCTGACAGCTTTGAAGAGAGTGGTGATTCTCCCAGCACGGGTTTGAGATCTGAGAACGGACAGACTGCCTCCTCAAGTGGGTCCCTCACCCACAAGTAACCTAACTGGGAGGCACCCCCCAGTAGGGGCAGACTAACACTTCACACAGCCAGGTACCCCTATGAGACGAAACTTCCAGAGGAACGATCAGGCAGCAACATTTTCTGTTCAGCAATCTTTGCTGTTCTGCAGCTTCCGCTGGTGATACCCAGGGAAACAGGGTCTGGAGTGGACCTCCAGCAAACTCCAACAGACGTACAGTTGAGGGTCCTTACTGTTAGAAGGAAAACTAACAAACAGAAAGGACATCCACACCAAAACCCCATCTATACGTCACCATCACCAAAGACCAAAGGTAGATAAAGTCACAAAGATGGGGAAAAAACAGAGCAGAAAAACTGAAAATTCTAAAAATCAGAGCGCCTCTCCTCCTCCAAAGGAATGCAGCTCCTCCCCAGCAATGGAACAAAGCTGGACGCAGAATGACTTTGACGAGTTGAGAGAAGAAGACTTCAGATGATCAAACTTCTCCGAGCTAAAGGAGGAAGTTCGAATCCATCAGAAAGAAGTTAAAAACCTTGAAAAAAGATTAGACAAATGGCTAACTAGAATAACCAATGCAGAGAGGTCCTTAAAGGATCTGATGGAGCTGAAAACCATGGCACGAGAACTATGTGACAAATGCACAAGCTTCAGTAGCCAATTCAATCAACTCGAAGAAAGGGTATCAGAGATGGAAGATCAAATGAATGAAATGAAGTGAGAAGAGAAGTTTAGAGAGAAAAGAACAAAAAGAAACAAACAAAGCCTCCAAGACATATGGGGACTATGTGAAAAGACCAAATCTACATCTGATTGGTATACCTGAAAGTGATGGGGAGAATGGAACCAAGTTGGAAAACACTCTTCAGAATATTATCCAGAACTTCCCCAACCTAGCAAGGCAGGCCAACATTCAAATTCAGGAACTACAGAGACGCCACAAAGATACTCCTTGAGAAGAGTGGCTCCAAAAACATAATTGTCAGATTCACCAAAGTTAAAATGAAGGAAAATATGTTAAGGACAGCCAGAGAGAAAGGTTAGGTTACCCACAAAGGGAAGCCCATCAGACTAACAGCAGATCTCTCGGCAGAAACTCTACAAGCCAGAAGAGAGTGGGGGCCAATATTCAACATTCTTAAAGAAAAGAATTTTCAACCCAGAATTTCATATTTGGCCAAACTAAGCTTCATAAGTGAAGGAGAAATAAAATCCTTTACAGACAAGCAAATGCTGAGAGATTTTGTCACCACCAGGCCTGCCCTACAAGAGCTCCTGAAGGAAGCACTAAACAAGGAAAGGAACAACCGGTACCAGCCACTGCAAAAACATGCCAAATTGTAAAGACCATCAATGCTAGGAAGAAACTGCATCAACTAACAAGCAAAATAACCAGCTAACATCATAGTGTCAGGATCAAATTCACACATAACAATATTAACCTTAAATGTAAATGGGCTGAATGCTCCAATTAAAAGACACGGACTGGCGAATTGGAAAAAGAGTCAAGACCCATCAGTGGGGTGTATTCAGGAAACTCATCTCACAGGCAGAGACACATATAGGCTCAAAATAAAGGGATGGAGGAAGATCTACCAAGCAAATGGAAGACAAAAAAAAGCAGGGGTTGCAATCCTGGTCTGTGGTAAAACAGACTTTAAACCAACAAAGATCAAAAGAGACAAGGCCATTGCATAATGGTAAAGGGATCAATTCAACAGGAAGAGCTAAGTATCCTAAATATATATGCACCCACTACAGGAGCACCCAGATTCATAAAGCAAGTCCTTGGAGACCTACAAAGAGACTTAGACTCCCACACAATAATAACGGGAGACTTTAAGACTCCACTATCAACATTAGACAGGTCAACGAGACAGAAAGTTAATAAGGATATCCAGGAATTGAACTCAGCTTTGCACCAAGCGGACCTAATAGACATCTCCAGAACTCTCCACCCTAAATCAAGAGAGTATACATTCTTCTCAGCACCACACCGCACTTATTCCAAAATTAACCACATAGTTGGAGATAAAGCACTCCTCAGCAAATGTAAAAGAACAGAAATTTTAACAAACCGTCTCTCAGACCACAGTGCAATCAAACTAGAACTCAGGATTAACAAACTCACTTAAAACCACTCAACTACATGGAAACTGGACAACCAGATCCTGAATGACTACTGGGTACATAACTAAATGAAGGCAGAAATAAAGATGTTATTTGAAACCAACGAGAACAAAGACACAACATACCAGAATCACTGGGACACATTTAAAGCAGTATGTAGAGGGAATTTATAGCACTAAATGCCCACAAGAGAAAGAAAGAAAGAGCCAAAATTGACACCCTAACATCACAATTAAAAGAACTAGAGAAGCAAGAGCAAACACATTCAAAAGCTAGCAGAAGGCAAGAAATAACTAAGATCAGAGCAGAACTGAAGGAGATAGAGACACAAAAAACCCTCCAAAAAATCAATGAATCCAGGAGCTGGTTTTTTGAAAAGATCAACAAAATTGACAGACCACTAGCAAGACTAATAAAGAAGAAAAGAGAGAAGAATCAAATAGACGCAATAAAAAAATGATGAAGGGGATATCACCACCGATCCCACAGAAATACAAACTACTATCACAGAATACTATAAACACCTCTACGCAAATAAACTAGAAAATCTAGAAGAAATGGATAAATTCCTGGACACATACACCCTCCCAAGACTAAGCCAGGAAGAAGTTGAATCTCTGAATAGACCAATAACAGGCTCTGAAATTGAGCTGATAATTAAGAGCTTACCAATCAAAAAAAGTCCAGGACCAGACAGATTCACAGGTGAATTCTACTAGACGTACAAGGAGGAGCTGGCACCATTCCTTCTGAAACTATTCCAATCAATAGAAAAAGAGGGAATCCTCCCTAACTCATTTTATGAGGCCAGCACATCCTGATACCAAAGCCTGGAAGAGACACAACGAAAAAAGAGAATTTTAGACCAATATCCCTGATGAACATCGATGCAAAAATCCTCAACAAAATACTGGCAAACTGAATCCAGCAACAAATCAAAAAGCTTATCCACCATGATTAAGTGGGCTTCATCCCTGGGATGCAAGGCTGGTTCAACATACACAAATCAATAAACATAATCCAGCATATAAACAGAACCAAAGACAAAAACCACACAATTATCTCAATAGATGCAGAAAAGGCCTTTGACAAAATTCAACAGCCCTTCATGCTAAAAACTCTCAACAAATTAGGTATTGATGGGACATATCTCAAAATAAAAAGAGCTATTTATGACAAACCCACAGCCAATATCATACTGAATGGTCAAAAACTGGAAGCATTCCCTTTGAAAACAGGCACCAGACAGGGATGCCCTCTCTCACCACTCCTATTGAACATAGTGTTGGAAGTTCTGGCCAGGGCAATCAGACAGGAGAAAGAAATAAAGGGTATTCAATTAGAAAAAGAGGAAGTCAAATTGTCCCTGTTTGCAGATGACATGTTTGTATATCTAGAAAACCCCATCGTCTCAGCCCAAAATCTCCTTAAGCTGATAAGCAACTTCAGCAAAGTCTCAGGATACAAAATCAATGTACAAAAGTCACAAGCATTCCTGTACACCAATAACAGACAAACAGAGAGCCAAATCATGAGTGAACTCCCATTCACAATTGCTTAAAAGAGAATAAAATACCTAGGAATCCACTTGCAAGGGATGTGAAGGACCTCTTCAAGAAGAACTGCAAACCACCGCTCAACGAAATAAAAGAGGATACAAACAAATGGAAGAACATTCCATGCTCATGGATAGGAAGAATCAATATCATGAAAATGGCCATACTGCCCAAGGTAATTTATAGATTCAATGCCATCCCCATCAAGCTACCAATGACTTTCTTCACAGAATTAGAAAAAACTAAAGTTCATATGGAACCCAAAAAAAAGCCCGCATTGCCAAGTCAATCCTAAGCCAAAAGAACAAAGCTGGAGGCATCACGCTATGTGACTTCAAACTATACTACAAGGCTACAGTAACCAAAATGTAACCAGCATGGTACTGGTACCAAAACAGAGATATAGACCAATGGAACAGAACAGAGCCCTCAGAAATAATACTACACATCTACAACTATCTGATCTTTGACAAAACTGACAAAAACAAGAAATGGGGAAAGGATTCCCTGTTTAACAAATGGTGCTGGGAAAACTGGCTAGCCATATGTAGAAAGCTGAAACTCGATCCCTTCCTTACACCTTGTACAAACATTAATTCAAGATGGATTAAAGACTTAAATGTTAGACCTAAAACCATAAAAACCCTAGAAGAAAACCTAGGCAATACCATTCAGGACATAGGCATGGGCAAAGACTTCATGTCTAAAACACCAAAAACAATGGCAACAAAAGCCAAATTTGACAAATGGGATCTAATTAAACTAAGGAACTTCTTCAGAGCAAAAGAAACTACCATCAGAGTGAACAGGCAGCCTACAGAATGGAAGAAACAAATTTACAAGAAAAAACCAAATAACCCCATCAAAAAGTGGGCAAAGGATATGAACAGACACCTCTCAAAAGAAGACATTTATGCAGCCAACAGACACATGAAAAAATGCTCATCATCACTGGCCATCAGAGAAATGCAAATCAAAACCACAATGAGATACCATCTCACACCAGTTAGAATGACGATCATTAAAAAGTCAGGAAACAACAGGTGCTGGAGAGGATGCGGAGAAATAGCAACACTTTTACACTGTTGGTGGGACTGTAAACTAGTTCAACCACTGTGGAAGACAGTGTGGTGATTCCTCAGGGATCTAGAACTAGAAATACCATTTGACTCAGCCATCCCATTACTGGATATATACCCAAAGGATTATAAATCATGCTGCTATAAAGACACATGCACATGTATGTTTATTGTGGCACTATTCACAATAGCAAAGACTTGGAACCAACCCAAATGTCCACCAATGATAGACTGGATTAAGAAAATGTGGCACATATACACCATGGAATGCTATACAGCCATAAAAAATGATGAGTTCATGTCCTTTGTAGGGACATGGATGAAGCTGGAAACCATTATTCTCAGCAAACTATTGTAAGGACAAAAAACCAAACACCGCATGCTCTCACTCATAGGTGGGAATTGAACAATGAGAACACTTGGACACAGGAAGGGGAACATCACACACTGGGGTCTGTTGTGGGGTTGGGGGGAGGGGGGAGGGATAGCGTTAGGAGATATACCTAATGTAAATGACGAGTTAATGGGTGCAGCTCACCAAGATGGCACATGTATACATATGTAACAAACCTGCACGTTGTACACATGTACCCTAGAACTTAAACTGTGTGTGTGTGTGTGTGTGTATATATATATATATATATAAAATCCTACTGCCTTTCTGGAGAGACTGAGGGAGGCATTGAGGAAGCATACCTCCCTGTCACCTCACTCTATTGAAGGCCAACTAATCTTAAAAGATAAATTTATCACTCAGTCAGCTGTAGACAAAAAATTCAGAAGTCCGTCTTAGGCCTGGAGCAAAACTTAGAAACCCCATTGAACTTGGCAACCTTGGTTTTTTATAATAGATATCAGGAGGAGCAGGCGGAACAGGATAAAAAAAAAAAAGGCCACCGTTTTAGTCATGGCCCTCAGGCAAGTGGACTTCAGAGCCTCGGGAAAAGAGAACAGTTGGGCAAATCAAATGCCTAATACGGCTTGCTTCCAGTGCGGTCTACATGGACACTTTAAAAAAGATTGTTAAAGTAGAAGTGAGCCTCCCCCTTGTCCATGCCCCTTATGTCAAGGGAATCACTGGAAGGCCCACTGCCCCAGGAGATGAAGGTCCCCTGAGTCAGAAGCCACTAACCAGATGATCCAGCAGCAGGACTGAGGGTGCCTGGGGCAAGCGCCAGCCCATGCCATCACCCTCACAGAGCCCCAAGTATGCTTGATCATTGAGGGCCAGGAGGTAAACTGTCTCCTGGACACTGGCTTGGCCTTCTCAGTCTTACTCTCCTGTCCCAGACAACTGTCCTCCAGATCTGTCACTATCCAAGGGGTCTTAAGACAGCCAATCACTAGATGCTTCTTCCAGCCCCTAAGTTGTGACTGGGGAGCTTTACTCTTTTCTCATGCTTTTCTAATTATGCCTGAAAGCCCCACTCCCTTGTCAGGGAGAGACATTCTAGCAAAAGCAGGGGCCATTGTACACCTGAACATAGGAGAAGGAATGCCCATTTGTTGTCCCCTGCTTGAGGAAGGAATTAATCCTGAAGTCTGGGCAACAGAAGGACAATATGGACGAGCAAAGAATGCCCGTCCTGTGTTCAAGTTAAACTAAAGGATTCCGCCTACTTTCCCTACCAAAGGCATTACCCCTTTAGACCCGAGTCCCAACAAGGACTCCAAAAGATTGTTAAGGACCTAAAAGTCCAAGGCCTAGTAAAACCATGCAATAGCCCATGTAATACTCCAGTTTTAGGAGTACAGAAACCCAACAGACAGTGGAGGTTAGTGCAGGATCTCAGGATTATCAATGAGGCTGTTGTTCCTCTATACCCAGCCGTACCTGACCCTTATACTCTGTTTTCCCAAATACCAGAGGAAGCAGAGTGGTTTACAGTCCTGGACCTCAAGGATGCCTTTTTCTGCATCCCTGTACATCCTGGCTCTCAATTCTTGTTTGCCTTTGAAGATCCTTCGAACCCAGCGTCTCAACTCACCTGGACTGTTTTACCCCAAGGGTTCAGGGATAGCCCCCATCTATTTGGCCAGGCATTAGCCCAAGACTTGAGCCAGTTCTCATACCTGGACACTCTTGTCCTTCAGCACGTGGTGATTTAATTTTAGCCACCCGTTCAGAAACCTTGTGCCATCAAGCCACCCAAGCACTCTTAAATTTCCTCGCCACCTGTGGCTACAAGGTTTCCAAACCAAAGGCTCTGCTCTGCTCACAGCAGGTTAAATACTTAGGGCCAAAATTATCCAAAGGCACCAGGGCCCTCAGTGAGTAATGTGTCCAGCCTATATTGGCTTATCCTCATCCCAAAACACTAAAGCAACTAAGAGGATTCCTTGGCATAATAGGCTTCTGCTGAACATGGATTCCCAGGTATGGCGAAATAGCCAGACCATTATGTACACTAATTAAGAAAACTCAGAAAGCCAATACCCATTTCATAAGATGGACACCTGAAGCAGAAGCAGCTTTCCAGGCCCTAAAGAAGGCCCGAACCCAAGCCCCAGTGTTAAGCTTGCCAACAGGGCAAGACTTTTCTTTATATGTCACAGAAAAAAACAAGGATCCTTACACAGGTCCGAGGGACCAGCTTGTAACCTGTGGCATACCTGAGTAAGGAAATTGATGTAGTGGCAAAGGGTTGGCCTCATTGTTTACTGGTAGTGGCAGCAGTAGCCGTCTTAGTATCTGAAGCAGTTAAAATGATACAGGGAAGAGATCTGACTGTGTGGACATCTCGTGATGTGAATGGCATAGTCACTGCTAAAGGAGACTTGTGGCTGTCAGACAACCGTTTGCTTAAGTATCAGGCTCTATTACTTGAAGGACTGGTGCTGTGACTACGCAGTTCTTAATGCAGTCACATTTCTTCCAGACAGTGAAAAAAAAAAAAAAATGGAACATAACTCTCAAACCTGTGCCACTTGAGGGGACCTTCTAGAGGTTCCCTTGACTGATCCCAACCTCAACTTGTGTACTGATGGAAATTCCTTTGTAGAAAAAGGACTTTGAAACGTGGGGTATGCAGTGGTCAGTGATAATGGCATACTTGGAAGTAATCCCCTCACTCCAGGAACTAGTGCTCAGCTGTCAGAACTAATAGCCCTCACTCGGGCACTAAAATTAGGAGAAGAAAAAAGGGTAAATATATATTCAGACTCTAAGTCTGCTTACCTAGTCCTACATGCCCATGCAGCAATATGGAGAGAAAGGGAATTCCTAACTTCCGAGGGAACACCTATCACACATCAGGAAGCCATTAGGAGATTATTATTGGCTGTACAGAAACCTAAAGAGGTGGCAGTTTTACACTGCCGGGGTCATCAGAAAGGAAAGGAAAGGGAAATAGAAGGGAACTGCCAAGCCAATATTGAAGCCAAAAGAGCCATAAGGCAGGACCCTCCATTAGAAATGCTTATAGAAGCACCCCTAGTATGAGGTAGTCCCCTCTGGGAAACCAAGCCCGAGTACTCAGAAGAAGAAATAGAATGGGGAACCTCACGAGGACATAGTTTCTTCCTCTCAGGATGGCTAGCCACCGAAGAAGGAAAAATACTTTTGCTTGCAGCTAACCAATGGGAATTATTTAAACCCTTCACTAAGCCTTTCACTTAGGCATTGATAGCACACATCAGATGGCCAAATTGTTATTTACTGGACCAGGCCTTTTCAAAACTATCAAGCAGATAGTCAGGGTCTGTAAAGTGTGCCAAAGAAATAATCCCCTGCACTGCAGGCCATACATTTCAATCCCTATCTTTAACCTACTTGTTAAGTTTGTCTCTTCCAGGATCGAAGCTGTAAAACTACAAGTCATTCTTCAAATGGAGGCTCAGATGCAGTCCATGACTAAGATCCACCGCACACCCCTGGACTGGCCTGCTAGCCTATGCTCCGATGTTAATGACATCGAAGGCACCCCTCCCGAGGAAATCTCAACTGTACAACCCCTACTATGTCCCAATTCAGAAGGAAGCAGTTAGAGCCCTCATCGGCCAACCTCCCCAACAGCGTTTGGGTTTTCCTGTTGAGAGGGGGGACTGAGAGACAGGACTAGCTGGATTTCCTAGGCCAACTAAGAATCCCTAAACCGAGCTGGAAAGGTGACCGCGTCCACCTTTAAACATGGGGATTGCAACTTAGCTCACACCTGACCAATCAGAGAACTCACTAAAATGCTAATTAGTCAGAAACTGGAGGTAAAGAAATAGCCAATCACCTATCGCCTGAGAGCATAGTGGGAGGCGCAATGATCAGGACATAAACCCAGGCATTCGAGCCAGCATGGCTACCCACTTTGGGTCCCCTCCCTTTGTATGGGAGCTCTGTCTTCACTCTATTAAATCTTGCAACTGCAAAAAAAAAAAAAAAAAAAATCTATTTCCTCCCCTCCCCAGCTCAGGTCTCCACATTACAGCTCAATGGAAAAGATAATGATCCTGTCTCTTGAATCGCCCAGACATGGAGTTTCCCATGGTAGTCTTTAGGCTGTTAGACCAAACTGTGGAAACCCTCACTCTAGGGTGCACACAGAAATTCCAGAAGCCCCGAGGTTGAGGCTGACATGCAAAGCTTCAATGATCACAGCACTAGTTTCTAGCATTACAGAATACTGTCTACTGAGAGTGCTAGCTGATTCTTTGAAGGCACTGTGCAGAAACCCTATGACAACAGTGTCAATGAAATTCATCCATGTTATTGTGTGTAGCTGTACTTTGTTAATTTTCATTGCTATACGATATTCCACTGTATGAATAGACCCCGTAAATTATTAGACTGTTGATGGATATTTTGGTTGTTTCCCATTTGGAGTAATTATTTACAATGCCGCAACAGACATTATTACTCTTATTATTTTGAGAGAGGGTCGTGCTTTGTTGCCCAGGCTGGAGTGCAGTGGTGTGATCACAGCTCACTGCAGCCTCGACCTCCTGGGTTCGGTTCAAGCAATCCTCCCCGCTCATTCTCCCAAGTAGCTGGTACTACAGGAGCACACCAACATGCCTGGATAATTTTAAAATTCTTTTCGGTGGAGATAAGGTCTCACTATGTTGCCCAGGCTGGTTTTGAACTCCTAGCCTCAAGTGATCCTCCTGTCTCAGCATCCCAAAGTGCTGGGATTACCTATGTGAGCCACGGCACCCAGCTGGCATTATTTTACATGTTAAAAAGAACGGAACAACACCCTGATTCTCTGGATTAAGCCATCATCCTTACAAGTAGAGTACATCCTACTCTCCCCCTTGGTTATTCCATCCAATCATACCAGACTTTTAGTTACTCATCAAACGTGCCAGGTACCCTCCTGTCTTAGAAGCACTGCACTGTCTAGTCCTTCTGCTGGGAATGTTCTCCCCAAGATCTGCACAAGCCTGTCTCCCTTCCCTCCTTTAAATCTGCTTCCATGTTGCCTCCATAAGACCTTTTCTGACCACACTATTGGAATTTCAATTTGCTTCTGTAACAGTCATCCCCCTGTATCCTGCTCTACTTCTTTTCTTCACATAATTAGGTATAAATTTACATACGATATATTTTATTATGTTTATGACTTAATCTCCCTCCCCTGGCTAGATGAAAAGCCCTGGAGGAGGAATCTTCTATTTTTGTTCACTGATGTATACTAAGTGCCTACAAGAATGCCTGGCACATAGTAGGAGTTCAAGTGATACTTGTGGAAGGAAGGAGAAGAAGGAAAAAGGGAAAAGAGAGGAGGGAGGGAAAAAGTAGGGGAAGGAGGGAGGCAGAGAGGGAAGAAGTAAAGAAGATAGGAACAAAGGAAAGAAGGAAAGGAGGGGGGAGGAGAGAGAGGAAAGATAGAAGGAATTTTGCCCTGAATAGGCAGACATAGGAGGTTAGTAGATAGAATCAATCAGTGAAAGAATTTTCTAGGATGGCAGAGATTTGAACATGTCCCACTTCTGAAGAAGGGAACCAGTAAAGATTGAAGGTCCAAGAGCATAGACTGAGCCAATTCTGAGAGTGTGTGAGGAAACAAGATCCAGAGCACAGGCAGTGGAATTAGCATTAGACAAGCCCAGGGTTGCAAAAAGCTGCTTTAAATCCTGGTGAATATTTTGTCAAGTTCCCAACAACAGTGGACAGGCTAAACACTTGCCGTGGGATTTCTGTTGCTACAGAATTGTTGGCTCTTGGGGTCCTGAGCTTCCTTCTAGACGGCTGGGCCTGGTAATTTTTAACCAAGTCTTCCTTACTCTACTGCCACCCCTAACCTGTCGGTCATTGACAAGTCAAAGGATGAACGACCATTATAACTGGAGGGAAGGAAGAATGGATGATGATGCAGACAAGTCACAGGCTTATTGGTATGATCCTAGTTGGAAGTGCTGGTTTGGTAGCTTGTTTTTTTCATTATATTTTTCACAGAAGTGGGGTTGAAGTCGTTTGCTATGATTTAATCATGCTACTGGTGGTAGGTTTTGAGGTGAGAATGGAGGTACAATATTTTTGTTATTAAAAATAGGAGACTTTGGGAGGCCGAGACGGGCGGATCACGAGGTCAGGAGATCGAGACCATCCTGGCTAACACGGTGAAACCCCGTCTCTACTAAAAAATACAAAAAAACTAGCCGGGCGAGATGGCGGGCGCCTGTAGTCCCAGCTACTCGGGAGGCTGAGGCAGGAGAATGGCGTAAACCCGGGAGGCGGAGCTTGCAGTGAGCTGAGATCCGGCCACTGCACTCCAGCCTGGGCGACAGAGCAAGACTCCGTCTCAAAAAAAAAAAAAAATAAAAATAAAAAATAAAAAATAAAAAAAAATAAAAATAAAAATAGGAGAATCGGCTGGGTGCGGTGGCTCATGCCTGTAATTCCAGCACTTTGGGAGACTGAGGCGGGCGAATCACTTGAGGCCAGGAGTTTGAGACCAGGCTGGTCAACATGGTGAAATTTGTCTTTACTAAAAATACAAAAATTAGCCAGGTGTGGTGGCGCACACTTGTAATCCCAGCTATATGGATGGCTGAGGCATGAGAATTGCTTGAACCTGGGGGGCGGAGGTTGCGGTGAGCTGAGATTGCGACACTGCACCCCAGCTTTGGCAACAGAATGAGACTCCGTCTCAAAACAAAACATAAATATAGGAGAATGGTAGGAATTGCTGCTGTGGTAAAAGGCAGGGGAATACAGAATTATGTTTAGTTTGTGTCAGTGATGTGAATTCATGGTTGCTATAACCTGCCCAACTGTGCAATGTACAGCCCAGGTCCAGGCATGGAGCTCCAACCCCTCTCTCTTTTTGACCAGCTGAGATAGAACAATGGTACAAATAATTCAAGGCAGCAAAAGCATCTGGGCTGAAGTGATGGACAATGAAGTCAAGGCTAGATGAGAAAGGGAGTAAAGATTTAAGGAAACGGATAGAAATAAAATGGAGGATTCTACAAACTACAGCAGTAATGATCAAACTTTCATGTGTGTAAATATCACCTGGAGGACTACATCCTGAAATTGTTATTCACTAGGTCTGGGTGATGAACAGAATCTCTATCTTCAACAAGGATCCTAGTAGATTCTAATGAAAGAAGGTCATAGACCAATTTTTTGTGAAATAGTGGATTGAAATTGTAGTAAGTTTAAATAAGTGATTTTTTTTTTTTTTTTTGAGATGGAGTTTCATTCTGTTGCCCAGGCTGGAGTGCAGTGGCGCAGTCTTGGCTCACTGTAGACTCTATCTCCCAGGTTTGAGCAATTCTCCTGCCTCAGCCTCCCAAGTAGCTGGGATTACAGGAATATGCCACCACGCCCAGCTAATTTTTTTTTTTTTTTTTTGTATTTTTAGTAGTCATGGGGTTTCACCATGTTGGCCAAGCTGGTCTCAAACTCCTGACTTCAAGTGATCCACCCGCCTCGGCCTCCCAAAGTGCTGGGATCACAGGCACGAGCCACTGCGCCTGGCCAAGAAGTGATATTTTGAAAAGAGCTGAGGAGAAGGAGATGGAACGGGGGGGTAGGGGGGACAGAGAGAGAGAGAGAAATAAAAGGGAGAGCATGTACACAAGACAGCAATAATGAGCTGGAAGAACAGGTCATTATAGTGGGAGATGATGAGTTTGTGATCTCAAAAGGTGAAGCCGACTTGAATGATAAAAGCCTCAGCGAGTGACCAAGGCAGTGGATGGCTGAAGTGCAGTGGAGGTGAACATCACCAGAGGTGAGGAGGTCAAAGTATGGAAAGCCTGGCTAATCCATGTGGACCTGAAGCCACCGCAAATAATAGCAGTACTTGGGGTTGAAGCAAAACTTGAACAGAGTTCAAGGCCATTGGTAAATGAAGGGGAGGAACTACAGGTGGGTACACAAAACAAAATACACGTGGTAGAGGGGTGGAACTAGTTAGGAGTTTTTACACAATAGTGGAAACATGAAATCGGCTAAAGTCAGATGAGTGTTTATTGTTTGCCAGGCTTTTGCATACATTAGTCCATTTAATTCTCAGAAATGACCTTCATATGAAACAGGTACTGATTTTATTCCCATATTAGAATGAAGGAACCAAGTTACTGAGAGGTTAAACATCTCACAGTTTTTATCCACTATGTTATGCTGACTCTCTTAAAAAATGATCATGGAAGATGTGTTAATACATTTCAACTGAAAAAAAAGGTCAGATCCCCTGAATATTGTTAGGAGTTGGGTTAACTGCTTTGGAAAAACAATGGAAATATTTAAATTCTAGTTGTACCAAAATATCTTTTAACATCCAGCAGGTGGCAGCGCTAAGTAACAATTCTATACTAGGTCATCTAACAAACATTAATCCATTCTGCACATATCAAGACTTCTGTACACTCCATGCCTTGATTATTTCTTCAGCAGCATCCAGTGTGCTGTCTTTCTGTAAATTAATGAAATAATCATCATCATTACAGATAGACATAAATTCAAGATGAAGCAAATATTTAAATATACATAATGAAGATTTAATGAAGATTTAAGTGAATATTTGATCTCAAGTGAAGAAAAATTTTCAAAGTGAAAAAGCAAAAGCAGAACCCAAAACAGGAAAACAGTTAACCAAATGAATTATAAATTTACTATTTAACCAAATGAATTATAAATACAGAAATAGGTCGAAGGGTACAGAAGAGTTTACATGGAAAAATAATAGCTATCTGCTCCACCCCCTTTCCACCCCTTCCTATGACTCCCTCTACCTTCAAGATAACCTTTTATGGCAATTTCTGGTTTTAGTTCTAATGGCTACCACCAAAATCTAATAATGTGTTTATGCTTCTATTTCCTTATTTGTGAACTTCACATATTATCTACTATACCTATACTTTGCTCTGAACCAAAAAATTAGTTCATTCACACTACTCTGCCCCTTGTTTTCAAGGTTTCCTAGTTGTAATTATTGAAAAATAGTTTATTTTTTGAATAGGTGATTCATATATATAGCATAAAATTAGACAGGTGTAAGCAGAGAAAATCCAGCCTTCTGATGTTCATCTTCTGTTTCTCTACTTCTTTTTCTTTGTCTTCTCTCTCCACCAGAATGATTCAGTCTGAAAGCCAATAGGTGAGGCTGAGCAAAGCGGCTGTCCGTGTATAGGGCTGGAAGAGCCTTGGCAACCCTAGTGCAGGACATTGCAGCCAGAGTGGAGTGAGCAGGGTGGCCAGCACAGGTGTCATGAGGTGATAGTGCTGGCTGCAATAGGATGTCAGACTCTGAGTGGGGTAAGTGAGGCACCTGTATGGTAGGGTGGCCTCATGTAGGGTCCTGGAGCCTGGATGAGGTGAGGCAGGCATCTGGCATGGTGTCAGTGCCCCAGAGGGGCAAGGAGGACTTCTGTGTAGTAGGTGACAGTGGTGGCCTGGTATGGGGTATTGGAGACCTAGATGGGGGCACCTCTCCAGGAGGATGACAGGAGAGGTCAGCATGGGTGATAAAGCCCAGGTGGGGTGAAGATGTAATGTAGCAGCCTGGCACAAAATGTCAAAGCCTGAACGGGGAAAAGGATATCCTCTCAGGGACTGGGAAGGTGAGGGGTGCGCAGTGGCTTTGACAGGAGATTGATCCCATACAGAAGTATTGATTAAATTAGTAATTACATGACTAGTGGCCAAATCTGGGAAAATCTAAGTGTCAAAATAAGTAATAATAATAATAAATTTTAGCCAACTGTACTATAAAATAAAAATCCAGAAGTCCACATTGATACATATGAATAAGTTAATAAATAAATTGCTTAATGAGATATGGAATATTTTCATAGTACCTTACTATAAAATATTTACTATTTAACAAGAAAAAGTATAACTTTATACTAGAAAAGACTGGCAAACACCACCTTAATCAGGTGGTTAAAGTTAACATCACTGGTAATAGGAATAATTGAAATCATGTGCCACCTGATACAATGAAAAGGATAGAACATCATCACTTCTGTGGTTTCCTGCCAAAGTGCATAGCCTGAATCTGAGCATGAGGAAACATCAAGCTTAAATTGAGGTACCTTCTTAAAAATAATTCGTTGATAATTTTCAAAAGTATCAAGATCATGAAAGTCAAAGAAAACTGAGAAACCATTCTAGCTTGAAGGAGACATGACAACTAAATGTGATGCATGATTCTAGCCTGAATTAATTAAATAAATAGTTATAAAAAGGACATTATTGGGACAATGAATGACATTTAAATTGGATCTGAGGATTAGATGGAGTATCAACGTTAACTTCATGATTTTGAGGGTTATATTGTAGTTTGGGAGGACAATGTCTTGTTTGTAAAGAATACACAAGAAAGTATATGGGGGTGATAGGAGCATCATTAGTAATTAAGTTGACGACTTACTCTGAAATAGTTTAGAAAAAAGTTCTTGAAACTTTTAGGTTGAGAGCATTTCAAAATATTTGTTTTAAAGTAGGTCAGCTTCCCACCTATCTCCCTCAGTCACCCAGTTTTTCTCTCCAGAGGCAACACTGGGATTTCATTATATATTTTTCCAGAGATTTTCATCTATCTTTCTTTTTAAAATTGTATATTTTTTATTATTCTTGTTTATTTATTTTTAACTTTTATTTTAGGTTTGGGGGTACATGTGAAGGTTTGCTACATAGGTAGACTCATGTCACAGGGGTTTGTTGTACAGATTATTTCATCAGCCAGGTATTAAGCACAGTACCAATAGTTACCTTTTCTGCTCCTTTCCCTCCTCCCAACCTCCACCCTCAAGGAGGCCCCAGTGTCTGTTGTTCCCTTCTTTGTGTTCATGAGTTCTCATTATTTTTGGCTCCCACTTATAAGAGAGAACATGTGATATTTGGTTTTCTGTTCCTGTGTTAGTTTACTAAGGGTAATGGGCTCCAGCTCCACCCATGTTCCTGCAAAAGACACGACTTCATTCTTTTTTATGGCTGCATAGTAGTCCATGGTGTATATGTACCACATTTTCTTTATCCAATCTGTCATTGATGGGCATTTAGGTTGATGTAAATGTAGCATCATTTATTCAAGCGGCCCCCACCAGTGAATAATTTTGTTGTTTACAGTATTTTGCTACTACAAATGATGCCTCAGTGAAAATCCTTGAATACAAGTCATTCAAAATGTGCAAGTAAATCCACAAGAAACTTGTAGAAGCAGAATTGTTGGGTCAAAGGGTATGGGAAATCACATCTGGATAGAAATTTTCAAACTAACCACCATAGAGATTTTACGAATTATACTCCCCCTCTCAATTTGTGAGAGTGTTTTATGAAACATTTTAGTTGTTTTGGTTGTTTCCAATCTAAGAGATAAAATAAAATTTCTTTGCAATTCTAATTTTCATTTCTCTTACTATGAAATAAGTTTGACAACTTTTATAAGTTTAACAACTACTAAGGATCTTACCTATAATATTACAAAGTGCTATTTTTGCCTTACACTTATTTATTTTTATCACTTCTATTTTGCTCTGAATTCAAACTGCTTTCTTTCAGTTTCTGTTTTCTTGGTATGGTTTTGTCATTCTTTTATTTTTAGCCTTTCTAAGAGGTGGAGTTAGGTGTGTCCACTTTCCCTAGAAACTTCCAGCTACTTCCACACTGTCTGCCAGTATTGACTGTTGATGTAAGAAGAGTCTGGGTCCACACTGATCCTCCTCTCCTGGCCCCTCTGGAGGCCTTGATCTAGGTGCTCAAAGGAATTGTCTTTGAAGCCCAATATATCAAGCGAGGTATATCTCAGTGTTAACAATTGTGTGACAATTATTATTATTTCCAGGTTCCATTTGTTCTGCTCTTATTTTTTTCTAGCAATTCTACGTATTTTTTTTCCTCTGCATCAATAATTTTTCTGCCTAATATTTTAAAAATTATTTGTTCCTTTCCACTTCCTTCTGTTCACTTATCTCCATCTTTAATGTCCTTACAGAAGTATTTAGTGTTCTTTTAGTGTTCATTATTTTAGCAAATAATGTCACCATAATTTCCAATAGCTTTATTTTTTCTTTTCAATTTCCTACCTGAACTCTGATAGCTCCCATTTGATCTTCTTATAATATCTTACTCTATCTTCCCTGAATTCGTAAAATCTCTGCTTTAATTTCTCATTTTAAAGGTTTTAAATTTGAAATAGCACTAATTTTATTTGCTCTATGGCAACATTTTTTTTTGGGCGAATATTCTCTAACACTTGTTTTTCCTTGTACCTTTCTCTTTTCCTTACAGTGTCCTATATAGATTCACAGTTGGTTCCTCTTTTATTATTATTATTGTTGTTATCATATTTCTTGAGACAGAGTCTCACTCCATTACCGAGGCTGGAGTGCAGTGGAGCAATCTCAGCTCATTGCAACCTCTGCCTCCTGGGTTCAAGTGATTCTCGTGCCTCTGCCTCCCGAGTAACTGAGATTACAGGCATGTGCCACCACACTCACCCCAATTTTTTGTATTTTTAGTAGAGATGGGGTTTCACCATGTTGGCCAGGCTGGTTGTGAACTGCTGACCTCAAATGATCCTCCTGCCCTGGCCTCCCAAAGTGCCGGGATTACAGGTGTGAGCCACCACACCTGGACCCTCCCCTTTGATTATTAATCATTTTTCATTGAATTCTCTTTGTAAGCTTCCACTGCCAAAGCATGTACTATACCTATTGTTCTGGGTAATAAGCATGCTACCTGCTGGCTTTGTCTGTGATTTGAAGATAGATTTGCTGATTTGTATAAGGGAGAAGCTGGGGCAGCACCAGAAAAGAGCAGAAATTCTCCTTGTCTCATAGTAAAATTTAATATAGTTGAAAATTTACATAGTAAAATTTAACTCAGTGGGCGGGAATTCTTTTAGACCAGATTTCTTACCAAATAATTACATTGGTTATCCCCAATTTAATACATCTCTTCCACATTGCTTCAACGTAGCTTTTAGCAAAATGACAGGAGTAAATGAGGAAATCTATAGACCAACCAGAGTCTCCTTTCCACCTGCCTCACATAGTTTCCGGATGACATGACTGTATGTTTTTGCCCTGTTTCCTCCATGATGCCAAACGGTCTAGAGAAGTTCCTGCTGCCAGTGCATCAACTGCTTCTATTGTTCTCAATAATGAGTATGCTGCCTTCTGGCTTTGTCTGTAATTTGAAGATGTAAAAGCAGGATCCTTTCTAGGTATCTTCCCTCTACTATCACCTTCACAGTATTTAGCAACCTTTCCTTAAACACTGGGGAATTTGTTTTCTATTGTCTTAGTTGTTTTTAAATAATTTCTAAAAAGCGATTAGGGAAGGGCTGGGTTTACCATTTTAAAACTGGAAGTCCTATGTTACTACTTTCTTCTGTTAGTTTTGTTTAAAATTTCAAATAATATACCACTATTTCTCAATCCAGTGTAAGATGATGGATATTAATAGTGTTACCATTCTTTACAATTTCAGTCAATTGAATGTTTACATTGTTAGGTTGTTAATATTTATATTCTATTCTGGGCAAGTCTGGCATAGTCTGTCTATCGGTTGTCTCTAAAAGTTGAAAACAGTGTTTATGTTATTCTGACTAGGTTTAAAGATGAGTGAGTTGATAAAGTGTCTTGATCTTAGTAAGACTATTTTCAGTACCAACTATATTTTAAAAACAGCAGTAACATACTTGGAACCTTTTAAAAAAGGAGGAGAAGTTTGATGGTGATAAATCTCTCAACTTTCACTCTTCAGGGATATCTACTTCATTTTCATTTTTAAAGGATATTTTCCTAGATATAGCATTCTAGGCTTTTTTTTTTTTTTTTTTTTTTTTTTAATGTCAGTGCTCAGATGTTATTTCATTGTATTCTGGTCTTCATTGTTTCTGATAAGAAGTTAGTTAACATTTCTAAGGGGACCTGCTGGGCTTATGTGATCCTTGTACCATAAACTCCTGAGTAGTGACTACCATAGGCATGTGCCAGCAAGCCTGGCTAATTAAACATTTTTTTTATAAAGACAGGATCTCATTATGTTTCCCAGGCTGGTCTTGAACTCCTAGACTCAAGCAATCCTCTTGCCTTGGTCTCCCAACATGTTGGGATTACAGGCATGAGCCACTACACCTGACCTCTGGCTGTTTTTTTTTTTTCTGACATCTTCAATACTCTGTTATCCCTATAAGTATTTCATAGCAGATATTATACTTTTAAGTTTTTGAATTTCCACTTGGTTCTTTTTCATCTAATTTCTTAAACATACTTCAAATGTTTACTTTAAAGTCCTTGTCTGCTAATTTCTAGATTTGGGTCACCTTTAGGCCTATTTCTATTAACTTATTTTTTGCTTTGCTACAGGTCACATTTTCTTCAGTTTTCCTATGTCTAGTAATTTTTCAGTGAATGCTGGAAATTGTCATATTACATGGTAAAGGGTCTGTATTATGTTGTCTTCTTTCAAAAAGTGTTGAATTTTATTTTGGTAAGCAGTTAATTTTAAAACCATAAGCCAAAATTTAAAAACTGCATATGAGCATATCATTTTTAGAAACAGAAGAAAATAGTGTTTTACAAATGGAAATGAGGTACTATATATGTGTTTTCAATAGAGCAAGGAACTTACTTTAATGAAGCAAAATCGCACAAACTTCTCAAACTGTGATTTAGTCTCTGAGTTACAGAATGCTGAAACAGGGATGGCTGATAGTTTCTGAAAAATAGAAACATATAATAAGAAAATTACTTACACTTCAAATATTAATTTTGGTACTATAGATACTAGAGGCAACTAGATACTTTTAAATAGTCACAATAATTTCCAAAAAGAAAAATGCTTTTAAAAGCCACAAGTGGAGTATCATATAACATTACATTTGATCGATTCCAAAGCATACTAGCAGGTTTCCTTCATAAATTAACTATAAAATATAATACAATCTTGTAAAGGACAATAAACATTACCTTATGTTTAGTCATCCATTTCACAAACTTATAGTCATAAGGCTCATTATTCTTCATATCAGAGAGGTCTGGATCTAAAACCACAATGAAAATTAGGTGGCCTATGAATTTCATCTGATGCAACATGTATTTCATTTCAGTCTATCAAGATTCAACATTTTCTCCTATTTAAATTTTCTCAGAACATAGTCACAGAATATGCTGGAGTCTCACACTGCACGGTGGGGTGGGAAGTGAATTCACAGAGCTTTACTGATAGTCTAAGGCAGTACTCACATATACATCAGGGTGATTAGGCTTATACATGCAGCTTTCAGCACAGGAAGAGAGTAGAAAAGGTGAAGGGCAGAGGAGGGATGCCTTTCCATTTAGAAATAAGATTCTATGATTACTACTAAGGAAATAACTGCTAAATTTATAAGTATTTATCAGTAATGATTATATCTCCACATAGCTGCTTATTAGACTATAAGTTCCATAAAAGTAAAGTTCCGTTTTGTAACCTACTGTATTCCCAACCCCTAGGTCAGTGTCTAGCATATAAGTGACAAAAAGTATATTTGTTGAATGAATAAATTAATATTATTCATTATTTATAAATACAAGATATCTGTTTAGCTCTTCCAAATGCTACTGTTATATTTCATCTCTTACTTCCATATACTATACTGTTTTTCAAATTTGTGAAAAAGTCAAATATATACTCCTACTCGCTCTTGTCTCAATCTTGCTTTAAGGTCTGGGCAAGATATATCTCTGGTATTCAGTTTCAGCAATCCGCATTTCATATCGTTTCAACTTTATTGACTTATACTCTTTGATCTTTTTGAATGCCCTAAAGCAACTAATGTTGATGATTATCATCATCAATGAAATTTTATAATGTGTTGCTCAAAACAAATTGAGGCAGATATCTTACTTCTTTCTTCTATACATTAAATACTAGTGGTTCTTTTCAAATTAATCATGTAAAACCTTTGACACTGAGGAAAGGTTCACCTGTATTTTTAAAACAAAGCCCTACTATCCTTTTACCTGATATTTTAATCTCCATTCTCCCCTTAAGTCTTTTAAGGAGAACATAAAATTTCCAAGTAATAACGCTAACAACATACTGCAACTTATTGAACACTTATTATTGGTTAAGCATGTTACATGATCATCTCATTTAGTTGTTACCACAATTCTGAGAGGTAATTATAATCCTCTGTTTACAGATAAGGAAGTTAAATTATTATTTCAAGGTATTTATGTGTAATTCAGGTTTGGCCCTAACAAAAATACCAGCTTAGTCTAATTGTAAAGTACATAAAAATTCCATGTGACAGGTATACAACAGCAGTGCATTGAAGGTACATAGGAAGCCAGACAAAGGAGTGAATACCTAAGGGAGTAGAAGGAGATTACTAACTCTAATTGACACTGTGCTACTGATTTATTCTTGTAGAGCTTAGACAAAAAGAATTAATTAATTAATTTATTTTTTTGAGATGGAGTTTTGCTCTTGTTGCCCAGGCTAGAGTGCAATGGTGCGATCTCGCCTCACTGCAACCTCCACCTCCCAAATTCAAGCAATTCTCCTGCCTTAACCTCCCGAGTAGCTGGGATTATAGGCATGCACCACCACGCCCGGCTAATCTTTGTATTTTTAGTAGAGATGGAGTTTCACCATGTTGGTCAGGCTGGTCTCAAACTCCTGACCTCAAGTGATACGCCCGCCTCGGCCTCTTAAAGTGCTGGGATTACAGGCATGAGCCATGGTGCCCTGCCAGAAAAAAGTAATGTAATACCATGATGCTGAAGAAGGAAAGAAGGGAATAAATATAATTATACAGGTTTTATAGACAGAAGGAAGTTGGAATCTATTTCTTTTGACATGCCTCAGCTAGACATGGGAACTAAATAAAATCTTTCTTTATTGATGGTAAGAGTTTAAATCAAATGTGTGAGCATATTTAAGTAATTTATGAAGGCCGAAATTTGTTTTTGCATTCTTACTATCTCCTCCATAATTTTGGATCCTATTATTTCACTAGAAAAACTGTAATAATCTCATTTGAAATCTTGTCTTCTAATTACTGGATTCAGAGGCCAGCTTTGATACTTATTAGTTGATTAACTTCAGTAAATTACTTGATTATCTCCTCTTCTCGATCAACAGTGATATAATAGCACCAATTTCATATGGCTTTTGTGAGAATATATTTGCAAAGCTCCTAATGTAATTTATACTATATCATAAATTCTCAATAAATATTAACTAGTCAGCCCTTGCTATTAATTGTAAAGGGAAATAATTACTATTTTCATGAATATTATGGTTTACTTTTATTCTCAAGCTATGATTAAATAAGAATTTTTGTTTTTATCTCTAGTTTATGGGCCAACTTTTAGTATCTGGAAGAATTATCACATTGTAAATTAAGCAGATGAAAGAGTAAAACAAAACATACATTTTTTTATATATAGGAAGGTTTTGTGGACATTAACATTTTTCCACATGGGTGAAGGAAGACCATAAAAACATCTTGTTTTCATTATCAGAAAAGCTTTCCTAACCAAAATCTTTTTTGCTCCTATTATCACCATAGTAATTCAAGATCTAAGACCTAAATTAGTATTACATATAGAATGGATTGACTGAGGAAAGAAATGGAAATTAATTAGGAGCTTAATGTAATATTCTGAGTTGTATCACTGTTCTTTTGATAGTTAATGTCACAATGTGATAAATCCAGTTTACTATCTGGAAGAGTTTAGTTCCAGGAAATAATTGTTCTTATCTAAAAAGCTAAGTTTCCTTTTATTCAAAAACTACGTAACTAATTTCATTTTTCTATTTGCCTTTACTGTCAGGAAGTTTAGTCTCAATGCTAATTACAATACTATGTCAACCTAGGTGACTGAAATATTTGCTTTCTTCCCTTCCTATGTGTCACTGATTTTTTTTTTTTTTTAATTTAAGAGACAGGATCTCGCTATGTTGCCCAGGCTGGTGGTGAACTCCTGGGCTCAAGTAATCCTCCTGCCTTGGCCTCCCAAAGTTCTGGGATTACAGACAGGAGTCACTGCACCGGCCATGTGTCATTGATTTTTGATTTAGATACAATCATTTCTATTTATATATTACTGCATAGAAAACTTTTAATATGAGTAGGCTCACATTCCTTTTGGAAGCATATAAAATATAAATTTTGTTCTTTTAAAAAAATAATAATTCAAATGGAAATCTTGTGGATTTATGATTCAAAGGCAAAAACATAAGTGATGACAACTGTGCTAATATTTCTTTTTATCATTTCATAAAATAAACTACACATTTAGACTCAATATAGAAAAAGCACTTTCCAAATCTCAGAGTCTAGAACATCTTAAGGGTTTTTATATAAACATAGAGCTTGGGAGCCTGCTAAATACAGCTCTATGGCAATAGGACTGCAGGAACCTTTGCTTGCCAAAGTCTCTTCTCTCACGACAAATGAAGAAATAAGTTAATGTGAAAGGAAGGATAGTGTTTTAGTTTGAGCCAAACATTGTGTAATTGATTCTTATGACTGTATGTTGCCTTGGCATCCATTGTGAATGTAAGTTGGTCTTTCTTATACCAGAAGCATGGCTTAGTCACCCTTGACACAATTTCCACTTCTCTTCCTCCTCACAGTTCCTCAGTGTAGTTGATTCAGATATCTGCCTGAGACAACCACCCCCTGGCGAGCACCTCACTGTGGGACAGCTAGATACAACCTACTTGACTTGCCTACTGACCCCCACCCTCCTCATGGACTGCCTAGATATGCCACAGGGACCACCTACCTCTCAATCACAGCCTGACTCTACGAGCTTGTGCCTGCTTGCTCTAAACCCATCTGTTAGAACTCTCTGCAGAAAACCTGCTTGGGTAACACCCTGGACCCCCAAAAAGGCTTGGCCTACAGATCCCACTGTCTCTCTGTTCCCCACCTGCTGGTTAAGTGTGTATATCCTGGACCGCTCCTCACTGGTCCTGGAGGCCTGCTGCCTCCTCTGTGTCCCAACTGACCAACACACTGGAACCTAACTGTCCTCCTCCTAAAGAGTGGCTATCTCTGTGGAAATAAACTGGATACAGGTCACATGAGAGCCACAAGGGTGTCTGCCAGTATGAACTAGTTTCTAGGGATGTCTGGTCATGGGTCAGACACTTAACATCAGGCCATCTGCCAGGATAAACAAGTAGCCCATGAAAGGCACACTGCAAACATCTAGGACCTCCCCTGGAGCCTCATCAGGGAACAGCTACAGTTTATAGCCACTTTCCAGAGAGACAGACCTGAAGACCAAATTATAGGAAAATCATAATACCTTACTTTTCTGAAATTTGCTAAGATGATAATGAACTATTACAAGGAAAAATTGCTAGCATAAAATGCTTATAGTAAGAAAGAAGTCAGCCAGTGGCTCATGCCTGTAATTCCAGCACTTTGGGAGGCCAAGGCAGGTGGATCACTCATTAAGCTCAGGAATTCATGACCAGCCTGGGAAACGTGGCAAAACTTAGTCTCTAAAAAAAATTTAAAAATTAGCCAGGTGTGGTGGTGCGTGCCTGTGATCCCAGCTACTCAGGAGACTCAGGTGGTGGAATGGCTTGCGCCCAGGAGGCAGAGGTTGCAGTGAGCTGAGATCATACCACTGCACTCCAGCCTGGGTGACAGGGCCAGACCTTGCCTGAAACAAAACAAAACAAAACAAAACAAAACAAAACAAAACAAAACAAAACAAAACAAAACAAAGCAAAGCAAAACGAAACAAAACAAACTCCTATGAAGGACGTAAAGTTAAAAAATATAATCAGTATTTTGTTATAAAATTGAAAATTTCCTTTACTCTTTCCAGCTTTATACAATTTGGTATAAATAAAACACTTCAGTTTTTCAAGTTCATTGGCGTATAACTTCATTGTAATAAAATTTTAAAACATTTAAAGCTATATTTAGAATGGCTGTAATTTCTGTCACGATAAATTGGGCTTCAAGGTTTACTATTATTAATTTCTTTTTAAAGAAAAGTTATGTATGACACGTTATCACGGTTCTGACTTTAGATTTGTATGGCATGTCAGAATTACACATAACAGCTTTAGGTAATATAAAAAAACAATGCTTTTTGGAAACAGAACTATTTAGAATCTAGCTGCGTGACTTCAGGGAAGCTATTTAAAACTTTCTAAATGTTCTTACCCGCAAAAATGGAGCTAATGTTTTCTTCAAAAGGGTATTTTGAGTACATGGCACAAAGTAGACCCTCAATAAGTGTTATTCTCCCATTTATTTTATTTCAGTACATTCTAAAATGGCAAATATTCCCTGATAGCTTTAAAATTTCTAGATTTTTTTCTAATGAAATAGTACATTTTGTTAAGTAAAAAGGAAACTACAATTTTACTCAAATGAACACTGAGTATATAATACTATTTCACACACTTGTGTTTTAAAATTACACACTAGAAGAGAGTGACAGCAAATCCTATGTTTGATAGACTAACTAGAACAACACTGACTTCATAACCATTTAACAATGGTCACATTTAAGGTAAAAGACCTAAAAGTAAAGATAATTATAGAAAATGTAGACATTGCAAAAATCCATCCTTCTCCACAGATAAAATGCTGCTGTGGCTTTGACACCAATCTTTTCTCCATAATTCTGATATAATTTCACACATAAGTTTCCATATAGCTGAAATAATAAAAGCCTTTACAAACCTAGCAAAGACACATCAGCGATGATGAAGTATCCTCCATCAGGAACTATGGGTTTTAGGCCAACACTTTCAAGTAAATGTACCATCCGATCTCTTTTTACTTCTAACTCTTTTGGCAAAGAATTAAAGTAACATTCTGGGTCATCCATGCGCTTGATGTCAATCCAGAAAGCTTGAGCCAAGGCTTCCTGTTTGTCAGAATTAAAAAATATGAAAAGGAATATGGTAATGTTATTTATTCCTTAGTTTATTGGCATAATAAAGATGATCTGAGTAAAATTATTGGCAAAGAAGTCACTCAGGAAATAACTGTTGAATTCCTGTAAACCTATATTAAACTCTATAGGTTAATGGAGGAATCAGTTATACCTAAATGATTAAATCTCATGTAAAGAACTGAGAATGAGTCCTGAAAATTCAAATTGAAAAAGAGCTGTTACATAAAGATGGCTTGCTTGGAAACAAAAAGACACTAAGATATTTTCTGTTGAGGTGAGTTGTAGAATGACTTACTAAATCTAAGTCAGAAGAACAACCACAGAGTAGTCAGCCTCTCACTATTATATTTGGGGACAGAGTGGAAATGAAAGCTGACCTACTGTGCAAAGGAGAAATGTGCCTTTCTTATTCTCCATAGGTATGGAAATCCTTGCTGGAATTATTTATATGCCAGGAAGGTGGTCAAAGTGTAAGAGGGACTAGAAATGAGTTTCTGGAACATCTACAGTAATTCCTCTACCTTTCTTCAAGAGCCAGGACAGCAAACTAGGCCAAGGAAAAAGCCAATGTTGTTAAGTACAGTGGACTGAATGTTTGTGTCCACTCTCACATTCATATATTAAAATCGTAAACACCAAGGTGATGGTATTAGGACGTGGGACCTTTAGGAGGTGATGAGGGCAGAAGGGTAGAGCCCTTAGGAACAGGATTAGTGCCCTTACAAAGGAGGGTTAGCTTGCTCCTTACACCACGTAAGGACACAGCAAAAGACACCATCCATGAAGGAGCACGTCCCCACCAGACAGCAAATCTGCTGGTACCTTATCTTGGACTTTGCTGCCTCCAGAATGGAAAGAAACAAATTTCTGTCGTTTATAAGCCACCCTGTTCATGGCACTTTGTTATTGCAGCTCAGACCAACTAAGACATTAAGGATCAGGCAGGTAAGAGAGACTGTGTGGCAAGAGATGAGACTGGAGACAGAGAGGGGCAAGATCACAGAGAAGATTTTATGCCAAAAGAATGCAGTAAAACAGAATTAGTAATAATTCTCCAGTACTACAAAATCTTGGAAAACAAGGATTGATTGCCTTAGCCTAGAAATCTGTGGTTTCCTGGAACCAAACATGGTTGTCCCAGGACAAAACAGAGCACCTAGCTGAAATGGAGAATAAGAGGGTTCAGAAAAAGATGTTCTGCATTCTTAGCTATATCTTTTTTTTTTTTTTTCCTCTTGGCAACTTGTTCATTTACTATAGGAGATACTGCCTTAGAAAATTCCAAGTATAAGGAGACAAAAACATCCATCCTAACTACAGCATTATCCTGGACTCCTTTCTTCTTCTCATACCCTATATGTAACCTATTGACAAATAATGTGGGCTCTACTTTCAAAATATGTTCAGAGTCCAATCACTTTTTACTGCTTCTACCATCCCCATCTTGGTTCAATGCACTGGCATTTCTCTCTTGGATCATTGTAACAGCTTTCTCACTCAATGAGGCAGTCAGAGTCCATTTGCTAACCCAAGCCAGACCAAGTCACTCCTGAGCTCAAAACTCTCTGGTGACTTCTTATCTCACTCAGTCCTTACAGTGATGTGCACGGCCCAGCTCCATTGGACTTCCAGCTACCTCTCTGGTCTTAGCTTTTCCTACTCTTCTCTCTCGATCATTCCATTCCAGTCTCTGTGCTGTTCTCTGATATTAACATGCCAGCCAGGCTGTCTACCACTGGGCCTTTTCACTTGCTGTTTTCTCTGTACAGAGGGGTTCTTCTCTAAGTAACTATGTGGCTGCTTAATCTCCTTCAGTCAGTTGTTCAAATGTTACCTTTTCAGGGAGGCTTTCAAAGATCACCTTGTTTAACACTGTATATCTCCCACCTGGAACTTTATAGCCTTCCTCTTCCCTGTTTTATCTTTCTTCTTCATATCTATCAACATCTTTTTTTTTTTTTTTTTTTTTTTTTTTTGAGACGAAGTCTTGCTCTTGTTGTCCAGGCTGGAGTGCAGTGGCATGATCTCGGTTCACTGCAACCTCTGTCTCCTGGATTCAAGCAATTCTGCCTTAGCCTCCTGAGTAGCTGGGATTACAGGTGCTCACTACCATGCCCAGCTAATTTTTGTACTTTTAGTAGAGACGGGGTTTTGCCATGTTGGCCAGGTTGGTCTCGAACTCCTGACCTCAGGTGACCTGCCGCCTTGACCTCCCAAAGTGTTAGGATTATAGGCGTGAGTCATTGTGCCTGGTTCTTTTGCCCTTTTAACTGCCTTCTAGAAAAATACTATTTTTTTCAGCATTTTGATTATCCATAGAATGATGGTAACTAAATCCCTATTTCCATAATAAATATATAAAAATATTAAATATTAAATAATATTTAAATAGTTTTTTTTTTTTTTTACTTTATGATGTATTCTGGGAATCTTTTTTATCTCAGTACAGTAATTATAGTATTTTCCCATTTTTCTTTCTTGTTTCTTTTCTCTTCAGTAATCAGTAGACAGAGTAATGGGTCCCAACGACATCTAGGTCTTAAAACCCAGAACTTGTAAATATGTTACGTTGCATAGTGAAAGGAACTTTGCAGATGTGATTGAAATTAAGAAGATTATCCTTAATTAATTGGGTAGATTATGCATTGAGCCCAATGTTATCTCAAAGGTGCTTATAAGGGAAAAAGGGAGGCAGGAGGGTTGAAGCCACAGGAAATGTGTTGACGGAAGCAGAGGATGGACTGATGTGACTGTGAGCCAAGGAATGTAGGCAACCTCTAGAAGCTGGAAAAGGCATGGAACAGAGTCTCTCCTAGAGCCTTCAGAAGGAACACAGCAATGCTAGCACCTTGATTTTAGCTCTTTAAGACTCATTTTGGACTTCTGAGCTGAAGAACTGTAGGATAATAAATTTGTGTTGTTTTAAGTCACTAAGTTTGTGGTAATTTGTTATAGCACCAATAGGAAACTAAATATGGTCATATAACATTTCAATGTTTGGATAGATCATGGTTTATGTAATCAATTGTCTGTAGATGCTAATGGATTATCCTCAATCATCTGCAATGAATAGCCAGGTAAGTGCATAACTTCTTACATGTGCAGATAGCTTGATATGGTTTGGATCTGTGTCTTCATCCAAATCTCGTGTCCAGTTGTAATCCTCAATGTTGGAGGTAGGGCCTGTTGGGAGGTGATTGGATCATGGGAGTGGTTTCTCATGAATGGTTTAGCACCATCCCCTTGATGCTGTTCTCATGATAGTGAGTTACTGGGAGATATGGTTGTTTAAAACTGTGTTATACCTCCCCACTTCTCTCCCTCCTGCTCCAGCCATGTAAGACATGCCTACTTCCTCTTTGCTTTCCACCATTATTGTAAGTTTTCTGAGGCCTCTCCAGAAGCAGAAGCCACTATGCTTTCTGTACAGCCTATAGAACCGGGAGCCAAGTAAACCTCTTTTCTTTATAAATTACTAAGTCTCGGGTATTTCTTTACCTAAGTGCAAGAATGGACTAAAACACAACTTTAGGGTAAATTCTTAGAAGATGGATTGCTTTCATAGGGCAAACACATGTGTAATTTTGCTTGGTGTTGCCATTGTCCTTCACAGAGTTGTAGCACTTTAGATTCCTGCCAGCAATGTTTAACACAGCTAAACTTGTGTTTAAAAAAACACCCAAACCATCTTTGATAACAGTGAATATGTATCTGCTCCCCAAATTCCAAATTATAGTAGAAGGCCCTGCAACAGAAGGATAGAAAGAGAACTAAGTCAATTCAAATATGCAATATAAAAGTAATACCTTCACCGAAAGACCATGCTTCTACCCTGAATTACTATAACACTTACCTGTAAAGGAGTTGCACAAGTATAAATCGTGTTTTGTTGAACTGTCTGTAAATGTTTTATCAAATGATTCGGACCAATGGACCAGCCAAGCTGGGAAAGGAGAAGATAAAACATATCAGAAAATCTAATTGTATATAACAAATCTGAGACAGCAGTTTAAACTTAGTGCAATTGTTAAATATATACAATCCTAAAATGTTGGCTGGGTATGGTGACTCACACCTGTAATTCCAGCACTTTGGGAAGCCGAGGTGGGTGGATCACTTGAGGTTAGGAGTTGAAGACCAGCCTGGTCAACATGGTGAAATGCTGTCTCTACTAAAAATACAAAAAAATTAGCTGGGCGTGGTGGTGGGCACCTGTAATCCCAGCTACTTGGGAAGCTGAGGCAGGAGAATCACTTCAATCCAGGAGGCAGAGGTTGCAGTGAGCTGAGATCACACCACTGCACTCCAGCCTGGGCGACAGAGTGAGACTCCATCTCAAAAAAAAAAAAAAAGTTCACACTATGAAAGTAGTACAGTATTAGTACTTAAAACCATTTCGATGGTGTTCTTTTCAAGGAACAGCTTCCAAATGGAGTCATATTCTGGAAGATTAAAAACTGGTAACAAAGCTTGTTTGAATTACAGATTAAAGTAACTCTGAATGAGGGCCTAAGGAACTCATAATTAAAACATAGAGACTTGATTCTGCAGGCCTAATTTTTGATGCTCCCTCCTCCTCCTTCTTTTTTTTTTTGATACGGAGTTTTGCTCTTGTTGCCCAGACTGGAGTGCAATGGTCGGATCTTGGCTCACTCAACCTCAGCCTCCTAGGTACAGGCGATTCTCCTGTCTCAGCCTCCCAAGTAGCTGGGATTACAGGCATGCACCACCACACCCAACTAATTTTTTTGCATTTAGTAGAGATGTGGTTTCACCAAGTTAGGCTGATCGAGAACTCCTGACCTCAGGTGATCTACCTGCCTCGGCCTCCCAAAGTGGTAGGATTACAGGCGTGTGCACCATGCCTGGTCAATGCTCCCTGCTTTTTACCCAAGTTCAGGAGAGATGAGGCTGGAAGAGAATTGGGTTTTAACTGGATAAATTATTGTAATAAATAATACAGTGGTTAAGTGCATGAATTCCGGAGCCAGACTTCCTGTACTGGCTTGAATTTATTAGCGGGGTCATCTTAGGCAAGTCATTTAACTTCTCTGTGCCTTAGCTTTGTCATATGTAAAATGAGGATACTAACCATACCCACCTTATAGTGCGGTTATGAGAATGAAAGAAATTAGTATATGTAAAACATTTAGAACCTGGTATATATTTAGAACCTGCCAAAATATTAGCTACCATTATTTTTTCTCCTTTTATATTAATATGCAGGAATCTGAACACTTTTTTGCAAAGAAAAAGGTGCCATTAGTTGATCACTTATAAAAGGGAAAATGTCTTAATTTTTCTTACTTTTAAAGAAATAATTAGGTCTCAAAAAGGATAAAACTCAACATGAAAGCCAAATAAGTCAAGAGATAAGCAAAGATCACCAGATATAAAAATCTATATAAACTGAATATGTATGCATTTATTCATTTATCTGTTTACTTATTTATTTCATTATTTTTTTAAAGATGGTCTTATTTCATTATTTTTTTAAAGATGGTTTTTTAAAGATGGAGTGCAGCTCACTGCAGCCTCAACTTCCTGAGCTCAAGTGATCAGTCCCAAGTTGCTGGGACTGCAGGCATGCACCACCCTGCCTGGCTAATTTTTTAAAAATGTATTTGTAGAGACAGGGTCTTACCATGTAGCCAAGTTTGGCCTTGAACTCCTGGCCTTAAGTGATCCTCCTGCCTTAGCCTCCCAGAGTGCTGGGATTATAGGCATGAGCCACTATGCCTGGCCAGCATTTAAAACACAAAACAGTCTTCAAAAAAATAAATAATATACAGGCCTATTTTTAAGCAATTAAATTCTTACTCATCTTACCTTCCAGCCAGTTACACTGAAAGTCTTTCCAGCACTTCCTATTGTTATTGTTCTCTCCCACATACCTGGAAAAGTAGCTAAACAGAGGAGGAAAAAAGGTTAAATAATTGTTTTCCAATTAATCTACATTTAGTATAATCTAAAAACATAACAAAGATACATAAATTCAATGAAAATAGTGTATTATAGTTTAGCCAGTATAGTTATTTCTAGTTTTTTTTTAGATAATATAACTTTAATGTAAAACACAGATGAAAAGGTTACAACACTGTAATGTTGCACCAAAATAATATATAAATAGATTTTAAAAAATTTACATTAGTTCTGGGGCAGGAGTGTCAGGGGTACCAGCAGGCAGTGTTCCAGATTGCCTTAAGTGGCAGCTGTCACAGGAGCTGTAGCATTCAGTGTTCAATGTTAGCAGTGGGTGCAGGTTCAATATTATAGCCCGGTGGCAGGGCTTAGGTTGTGATCCTGATTATTGTTTAGGCCCCTTTATTTTGCCTATTTTCTGAGTGTATTTCTCCAGGCTTCCTAGAGCAATGGCTCTTAAAATGTGTTCTCACACTAGCAATATCAGCATCACTGGGTAACTTGTAAGAAAGGCAAATCACTGGGCCTCATCCCAGACCTACTGAATCAGAAACTCTGGGGGTGGGACCCAGTAATCATGTGTGCATGTGTGTGTGCGTGTGTATGTGTGTATGTGTGTGTGTTTTGCTAACAGATTTATTGGGATATAAATCCCATAAATTCACCAATTTAAGGTATGCCATTCAGTGATTTTTGAGTATATCTATAGACCTGTGCAACTATCACCATAACCAATTTCAGAACACTTTTTTCATTCCAAAAGAAGCCCTGTACCTTTTAGCTATCACTCTTTAATATCCTCATGGTCATTGTGCCTGAATGAAACTTATCAAACACATATATTTTCTCCATAAGGAACATCACAACCTTCTTGCACTTAGGAATATTAGACAGCACTTCAGCACTAGGCTTGGGGGCCATTTTAAACAGCAAAATCACTGTACAGAGAACAATTGCTTATAGTGTGAATTGAAACAGAACCAGAGTGTTGCCTTGTTTGACCTCGACTGGAAATGTGTGTAGGGTGACTCAAATTTCCCCTTCTCTTCAAATGAAGTGCTGTGAGTATTGATTTTGTTACACATATATTTTAGGGAGTAGGCAAATTTGCAAATACAGAACTCAAGAATAATGTGAATTGGCTGTATAATGGTTTTCAAATTGATTAACATCGTTAATAAAGACATTGATTCATTCATACATCAAATATTCATTAGCAACCACCAGGTGCTAGGGACTAAGGTCTAAAGGAAACAAAAATGAATAAGATGCAATTCTTCAAAAAATTTAATGTCTAGTGGGGACATGAGACACATACAATGACAATTGTAATACAGTGTGATAAATGCTGTAACAGCAGGAGGCATGGAGGGTGATGCAAGGATAGAAGACGGTGTTGAGGGTGGCTTTCTGCAGCCAGTAATTCTTAAGCTGCGACATAGAAGACCACATAGGCCATAGCCAGGCAGAGAAAGGGAATGAAGATATTCTGGGCTAAGAGAATGCAGGTAACAAAGGTCTGGAGGTCTAAAATGCAAGAGTTTGTAAATTTTGCTAGACATTGGTAATAACTGGTAAATTACCATTCTGTCACTCTTCTGACAATGCCACCCACAATACTGCTTTTTGGATTCCTCAAGTAATTTAGTTGTGAAGTTCTTTCCATGCAACCCACAGGTTTTTCCACTTGTTTTTCAGAAGCACAAGTGGGGGATCTTGTATTGTTCTTAGAGTGTTGGTACACACAAAGGGAAAATAAATGCTCATCTCTGGGAATCTAAGCTTCTGCTTTCTGAAATAATCTGCTCTTAAGCAAGTAAAGTGCCTACTAAAATGTAAGGCAGCTACAGGAATTTCCAAAACAACGTGTAAGTAATTTCAGTCTACCCCGAAATACCTGCTAAATTTGAAACAGTAGGAAAAGTATATAAATCAGAAAAGTTATAATTTTATTCTCTGTGGAATATAACAAAACCCAAAAAGATAAATGAGAAAAATAGTTAGAATGTCCACTTGAAGAAGGAATATTTTAAAATTTGATACAAATAATTATATCCCTTCTAGTTTTGAGACATTTCTGGTCTTCCAAAATACTCCAGAAGAATGCTATGACACATGCTCCACTTTTCTATTTGACCAGAGAAAATCTAAACTATGTATAATGCAGATTACCACTTCCTTTAAAGTAAAAGATACATCATATATTAAAGGACGACTACTGTTGCACTTTGCAAATTGATGTAATAGCCTTTTTGTAGCCATTTGGCATCTTTAATTTAACAAAGACTATTGTATGTGATAGAATACCTAAGTTTTAATGCAAACAAATGGCACTTTCTAAATAATGAAATAGTGCATCCATGTTGTGGTCTTATTTAAACTTTATGGGCTGTTACAACTAAAAAAAATCTAAGTTCAAAATATACATCTTGCATATCTTTAGTAAATAATGTTATCAGTTACACTTTACCCTGAAGGGCTTAAAATGAGTAGATCTAAATAATAAATTTCAAGATGATCTAAAGTGATCTTTTGGGATGAATATTGCTACACTGAGTTAATTACAACAAGAAAGTAATTGTTCATGTTAATCTGATTTTCCACCGGGAAACAGTTCAAATGACTTGAGACGAGGTCACCAACAGGATGGGCAATGGTGGACTCTGATGCAATTTAACACATGATAACATTTTGGTGTAGTAAGGTGCCACACCCTGCAAATCTCTGGCTGCCTTCTCTGTTTATATATTCCCCTTGAGAAAATTCATTCTCTTCCATGTGTCCAGCTACCACCAACATTTTGATGACTGCCAAAAATACATTCCATTATAATTTGATTCTGACAATCAGACGTATAATTCCACTTGTCCCCAGATATCTATTCTTCTATGTCCCACAGACACCCAAACTCAGCAAGTTTAAAGCATAAGAAGGAATTCCCTTTGCTCAGCCCTTCCCTACGAATCTGCTCCTCTCCATATTTACTCTGGTTAAAGGCCTTATCACTGCTGAGTAGTTCAGGCTAGAGATCTTAGTATCATGCTTGCTTGCTTTCCACCTTCAAATGCTACACTCTATAATTTCTAAATAGCCCCCATGTACCATCTCCACTGCTAGGTTATCTGATTTGCTTAAGACCCTCCTCTGTGGCTGGCTCTCATCTTTGTAAAAAAAAATCTAGTCATGGAACCAATTCTCCTGTTTTGTTACACCTTTTGCAATAGTTCTCAAAGTAAGGTCACTGGCACTCTGGTAATCAAATTAATGTGCAAAATTTTAAAAAATCAATGTTAAGTTTTCTTCCACACAATTTTCTTAAGCCTTATAGCAAATACTATCACTTATCTGATAGTGGATGCTCCAATAGTGAAACAGATGAGCATTTAGTAAATGCGTATTAATGGAAAAATCAGAAAAACTCAAATGTGTTTATTTCAATAGCTTTTTGTTGTGGACAAGTATGAACAGAATTGTGATTTTTATATTGGCTTCTAATTGTTGAATTTCTGTTGGGAAAATTGCTATTACTTTCAGGATGGAATTCACAATATCACTATTTCATGATGTAGAACACTGATCTCATGGTGATCTACCACTAAAGTAAGTTTCAGAACCCTGACCTCCTCAACAAAGTTTATACTCTTTATCTCATATTCAAAGTCCTTTAGAATCACCCTACTTTTCCACCCTGATCTATGCCAGTTACTACAACACACCCTCATAAATCAAACTGAGGCTGGGTTCTATGGCTTATGCCTGTAATCACAGCCCTTTGGGAGGCCAGGGCAGGAGGATTGCTTGAGTCTAGGAGATTGAGAACAGTACGAGCAACATAGTGAGATGCTATCTCTACAAAAATTAAAAAAAAAATTAGCCAGATAAGGGGTGCAGACTTGTAGTCAAAGCTACTTGGGAGGCTGAAGTGGAAGGATTGCTTGAACCCAAAAGTTTGAGATTACAGTGAGCTCTGCGCCACTGCACTCCAGCCTGGGTGACACAGCAAGACCCTGTCTCCTAAAAAATAAAAATAAAAAATAAGGCCGGGTGCGGTGGCCCATGCCTGTAATTCCAGCACTTTGGGAGGCCGAGGCGGGTGGATCGTGAGGTTAGAAGTTTGAGACCAGCTTGGCCAACATGGTGAAACCCCGTCTCTACTAAAAGTAAAAAAATTAGCCAGGCATGGTGGCGCGCGCCTGTAATCCCAACTATTCGGGAGCCCGAGGCAGGAGAATCGTTGGAACCCAGGAGGCAGAGGTTGCAGTGAGCCGAGATCGCACCATTGCACTCCATCCTGGGTGACAGAGCAAGACTCTGTCTCAAACAAACAAAAAAAAAAACAAAAACAAAACCCAAAAACTTAGTTACCTTTCTTCTTCTTTGTTTTTAAAATTTCAATAATCATTTACCTTTCTTAAGTGTATCTTGATCTTTTACACCTCCTTGTCTAAGTACATGCTAGTTTATGTTTTAGGAATTTAGTTTCTATTTCTCTGTTTAGCTAATTCTCTGTCTTTTGGCCACTCCTTTTTTATTCCCCTCAAACAGTTGCTTTCTCTTCCCACATCTATAGCAACTTGTAATATACTATAGGAGTAATTATGGCACATGTAACAATGCAACAATTTAATATATTAGCACATTACATTTCTTATTTTTATTTTTCTTAAAAAAAATTAGCCGGGTGTGGTGGTCTGTGCCTTTAGTCCCAGTTACTTGGGAGGCTAAGCTGGGAGGATTGCTTGAGCCCAGGAGATGGAGGTTGCAGTGAGCCAGTGGTACCCGGGCTCAAGGGATCCTCCCACCTCAGCCTCCCAAGTAGCTGTGACTACAGGCACAGACTACCACACCTGGCTGATTTTTTGAATTTCTGTGTAGAGATGGAGTGTCTCCATGTTGCCCAGGCCAGTTTTGAACTCCTGGACTCTAGCAATCCACCCACTTTAGCCTCTCAAAGTGCTGGGATTATAGGCGTGAACCACTGTACCTGGTCTAAATTTTAAAATATATCTATTTCTGCTACATTTTTTAGTCATCCTTCCCTTAATCTTTTCATCTTTCGTCTTCATTTATTCAACAATTTCTTTCTAATTCTCTACCGTGTACAAGATTCTATGGAAAATGGGGATGCAGAAGAGACTAAAATAAACAAAACCCCTCCATCACTGTGGTTTAGAAGTAAAATATATAGATTCTTATATTTACTATAGAGGGAAAAACAAAACAAAATAGAAAAAGGACAAAGCAAATGCTGGAGGGAGAGGTGTATCTATTTTCAATGTGATGGTCATGAAAACTGACATTGGACAAAGGCCTGAAGGAGGCAAAGGATATTTGGAGCCAGGTGGGTATTTGGAGGAAAAGTGTTTCCAGGCAAAGGAAAGGGAGGTGCGAAGACCCAAAAGTTGCAGCCCAGTTTGTAATCCTATAGTTTACATGGTTTGGACTACTGCAGCAGACACTACGGCATTCATGAGATAGCCCAGTAGCAATAGCTGAATCTCAAGCAAGGGCCAAGCAGCATACCTGACTACCCCTGTAATTTCTTTCTGTTGACTTGGCATTTTGTCAAGTTGTTGAGCACAGACCGTCTAGAACCTCTTCAGGCACAAGAAAGCTCCCTGTGTCTTATGTACCAAGTAATTGCTGGATTTCTGCTAAGAAGCCGGGGATATGGGCAAAAGAACTACTTCTCTGGTATCATAGCTTTATAGTATGATCCAAAATCTCTTATTCTTTGTCCTTTGAACTATTCATCAATTCACTAAAGTATTGCTCATTTAAATACTATTTTTAAGTGTTCATACAGACAGATACCCATTACAAAGACTATTTTAGATTTGGTCTGGGATACTTTCCAATCAGTTCTACCATATGTGCCCAAACACATTTAGATTTGTGACTCTATATTATAGTCGGTACCTATTTTTAAGTGCTTATTTCCAGAATATACAAGCCATTCATAAACCTCATCGCTGATGCAGAGTGTGTCATATTTGATGCAAAGGTCAGCAATTACTTGCAGTTCCTCTTTGTTATACACCTACACATAATAAAGGAAAGAGTACAGCCAATTATTCAACACGTGAGAAAATGATAGGTCAGAAGGCTGTGTAAGGAGATAAGAGACTTGCTTACCTTGCCAAGTGGGTTATGTGGAGTATTTAGTATAATAGCTTTGGTTTTGGAATTAAATTTACTTTCCAGTTCTTGAGGATCTAATGTCCAGTCAGAACTAGACCATCTTTTTCCATCAACAGGTTTCTAAGCATGAAGAATGAAGATATAATTTGATTCAATTAAGTCATGTTTACTGTCTTACAAACAAATAATCTAATAAGAAAAAAACATCAAAGAAAGACATGGCAAAGGAAACTGACTAAATTACCAACAAATGCTTCCCTGGAGTAGGAACAGAAAAAAAAGTAGAAAAAGACTAACAAAGAAGATAAACAGAAATAACTAGGCTGTAGTTCTGCTTAAGAGCCCAAGAAGACCTAAGTCTTATGCTCATGCCTGGTAAATGGAAAAATAAGCCCTGTCAACATTAACTGCTGTTACTATTCCTTCACAGGAACTAGCTACAACTATAGTTAACGTGTCTGATATTGTAAGGTTAGCTGATGATTTTGTGACTGACCTTAGTGTATTACTTATGTTGAAAATATTTTAAAAAGACAACTAGACAAACAGAGACATACAGGAAATCTCCAAATGCAATCAAAGTAGAAACTTTATCATAACAAGTAATTGGTATTTTCAAGACTTCTTAAGTCTTGAAACTTTGCCATATGAACCCTACTGGCAAACTTACAGATCTCAGGGGAATAAAAACAGGTGTTGCTCCAGCCATTCTCACCATGGGCTCATAGCAGTCATAGAAAGGCACTATCAGTATGACCTGCAATAAAAGCAAATAAGATCACAACCTATCAATCATTTATTCATGTTAATAATACTGTGTACCTACTATGGACTAGGAACTGTACTATGTGTTGGGATACAGCAGTGAAAAAGGCAGGCTTTGCCCTTGTGGAGCTAACATCTGAGGGGAAGAGACCTTGGAGACAAACTTGTCCAGGTAGTCTTAATTGGACTCCTTGGTATCTTAGGGAGATCTATAAATAAGCATGCAGTGGGAGTATTTGAAATTGCATATAAAATTTCATATATGCAGAGGTAGATTTACCTGGAGAATGGGACTATCACATTCTCAAAGGGATATTCCAGCCAAAACGATTAAGCATTTCTTCATATTTCAAATTAGAAAATAAAATCTAGAATGTAAGTGATGTATAAGCAGTGACAGACAGCAGGCTATGTGGAAAGAGAACACTGTAATGTTCCCTGGTATAAAGTCCTAATTTAAAAGCATCATCTTGAGAGTAGAAATGTTTCTCTCTTCTCAAAAGCATGGTCAATTTTTGTATTTTTAGTAGAGACGGGGTTTCGCCATGTTGCCCAGGCTGGTCTTGAACTCCTGACCTCAGGTGATCTGCTTGCCTCGGCCTCTCAAACTGCCGGGATAACAGGCCTGAGCCACCACACCCAGCCTCATCTGTGAAGTTCTCAGGGACTAAAACAACCTATCTTTGTGACTCTAGTGGGAAATATAAAACTCAATACAAAGTGAGAGCACAATAAAGGAAAATAAATTGGAGAGGCAGGGCAGTGGAGTGGGAGGAATATACCTGCTACTCTTCACCTTGATTTCTTCACTTTTATGATGTAAACAATTCCTCTCTCTCTCTCTCTCTTTTTTTTTTTTTTTTGAGAGTATTTATTGAGTCCTCACTATTTTAGGTGCTGGCAATAAAGCTATAAAGTTCTCCTAGAACTTACATCCTACTGAGAGAGGCTTATAATGAACAGAGAAACAAATAAGGACATTAGATAATTTCAGATAGTAATAAATGCGATAAAGAAACAATAAATAGGTCAGTATGACAGTAAGTGACATGTATGTGGTTTCAAAATACTAGATAAGTTGATGAAGGAAGAAAGAATAGAGGAAAGAAGGCTAAGGGCTAAGCCTTACAATACTCCCAACATAGTGCAGAGAAAGAAGCAACAAAGGATTAACAACATTGAAGTATGAGACAAAACTATGTTATAGGATTAAAGGAGATTATGTATATGAAACTGTGAACTTCCTTAACATGTTTCCTTAAACATCTTGTCTGGCACAGTGGAGGGAATCAAAGTTGTAAAAGAATAACATAACACAAAGCAGATAGCAGCATCTTTCATAAAAGTGGTATGATAAAGGGCTATGAGAGTTCAAAGAAAGTCAACAATATAGATCAGGATAAATACTCGTTCTTCAGTCCCAGTGTAAGCAATGTCTCTCTGGAGCTTTCCAGACTTAGCAGATGTGATTGCCTCTTCCTTTTGTCACTACCGTAAGTTATACATTCTCCACTATTGGCTAACACACAATGTTCCTCTTAATCCATTTGCAAGTCTGTGTTCTCTACTAGACAGGGAATTCCTTCTGCACAGAATCTATCTTTAAAAAAATCTTCTATCTCACAGTGCTTAGCATATATTGGATCCTCTGTATTTTGTGAATAAATGAAAGAGGCAAAAAGTATTAAAGCAAGGGTATTGGAATGATAATGGGAAATACGGGTAGAGATGACTGAAGTAGGTGCCAAAAGTTGGTTATACATCACAGTACTAAATAGCAAAATCATTTTACCTTCCTGTCATAGTAATATATCCTCAGCCAGGTGTGGTGGCTTACGCTTGTAATCCCAGCACTTTGGGAGGTTGAGGCAGATGGATCACCTGAGGTCAGGAGTTCGAGACCAGCCTGGCCAACCTGGCAAAATCCCATCTCTCCTAAATATACAAAAATTAGCTGGGCTTGGTGGCGAATGCCTGTAATCTCAGCTACTCAGTAGGCTGGGGCAGGAGAATCACTTGAACCCATGAGGTGGAGGTTGCAGTGAGCCAAGATCGCACCACTGTACTCCAGCCTGGGCAACAAAGCGGGACTCTGTCTCAAAAAAAAAAAAAAAAAAAAAAAAAAAAAAATCTACATATGAGATGGCTTATACAATTACTGGGCACACAAAGACATCAATCAAAAACTTGTAGATCAAGTTAAGATTAAAGGTTATTTTAGCAATGAAAACAAAAGATTCTTTTTCCCCAGCAGTGTTAGTCCCTTCCATCTGCCCTTATTTAAATAGGCTATAAAAATAAGAATAAATTATATGCAAGAAAATGGATGAATCTGACAGACACAAAAATAAATGAATGGATCTAGACCCAAGAGTATATACACACTGTATAATTCTATTCATATCAAGTAAAAGAGCAGTCAAAACAAGTCTATGGTTATAGAAGACAGAAGAGTAGTTACCTCTGGGAGAATATAGACTATGAAGAGGAACAAAGGAGCTTTCTGGGTACTGGAAATGTATTATATCTTTATCTGGTTGTAGTTACACAGAAATTTACACAATAATTTATCCAACTGTACATTTAAGATTTGTGAACTTTATTGTACATGCATTATACTTAAAACATAATTAAAAATAAAAAGAGAAAACAGCATAATATAAACAAAAGATTCAAAGGTGGGACAAATGATAATTGATTCAACATAGGTATTATGATAATGTTAATATACTTACTTCATCTCCCTCATCAATTAATCCTTGAACGGTGTTAAAAAGAGATCCATATGCTCCTACTGTCACAAGGATTTCTTTATTTGAATCGATTTGCTTTTGATAAAGCTTTTCATACAGGTAGGACAGAGCTTTCACAAGTGATGGATGGCCCTGTTGGATTAAAAATAAGAACAAAACCTTGAATTTAAATATGGGGCCTATTGTTTGAGGTAATATGGCTCTAAAATGTAAGAATTTTTAAAATTTGGATTTGATGTTTATAATTACCCAAAGAAAATTTATATTTTTTAATGGCAATGAATTTTTTAAAATTTACTACATTTAGAGGATTCCCACACTATTGGTCATGAAGGCTTGCTAATGATTAAAACTTCTTACTAAATAAAGGATTTGGGATTATATAATTTCACAGTATTTGCTTTGAATTAAAATGAACCTTTCATATTTTTTGAGAGTAATTAAATCATATTGAAAAGAGTTGGATTTGTTTCCCAGTTAAAATAAGTAAAAAAACCCACGTTAACTGTATACCCCTCCTTGGCTCTTCCTGATTGATGGAGAGATGATTATACCAACCAATGGACTAGGGAGAGAGAACAAAAACAAATTCACCAAAGACATGAACACTAGTGTTGATGTGATAGCAAATGTTAGAAGGAAGTGAGATGCTACTCACATTGATAGTCAAGAGAGCAGTGGTTAACCAAGGTAACTACTTTCATAGGTGAAGTGAAGGGATTATGAAGGTATAGTCTGAGGCAAGTAGGGGATCTGAAGACTCCTGGATTAGCTCTCCCTAAGTTCTCTTCTAGGTTCTCTCCCCTTCCTTCCTTTTCTTTCTTCCTTTCCCTTTCCCTCTCCTTGTTTTATTTGGTATTTAAGTCAATATTTTTTGTTGTTTTCTGTCCAGCATCTACCTCCTCATTTTGCTTTTGAAGTACTATCCTGATTTTCTATCCCCTGAGAGTAAGAATGCAAATGCAGGTCACGTGCCTTTGTTTGAAAGCACTTTGGGCTCTGGAGCAATAAACTGAGTCCCTTTGAATTTTACTTTAATAGTAGGTCTAACAAATTCTAGCAAAAGGAGATCTGAAAAGCAACTGTAAACACTACACACATTTCTTAGAATGATAAATGTTTGTGCTTTTAAAATTAAAAATTTAAATACAAAAATAATTTATGCTTCATGTAATAAGTAAAACTAGGCAAAGATGTGTAAAAAATTACAATCGCTTCTCAATATTATTTCATTCCCATCCCCCTGAGGTGACCGATGTCCATAGCCTGGTGATAGTGCAACACCACTCTCAGTGCTTATACCAATATAAAAACACATAGACATGTACATACCTATGTATTTACAAAAACTAGAATATACGTATTAATAAATAAGTGGGTATGGTCATGTTGTAATAAAACTTTATTTACAAAATCTGACAGATTGGACCCATAGGCCATAGATTGCAAAATCCCGCTATAGACCAATTTGAGAAAACTGACAGAGACAATATTTAGCCTCTCAATCCATGAACACCATTCCCAATTTATTTAGGTATTGCTTAATTTCTCTCTAATGTTTTATAGATTTCATTGTACAGATCTTGGATATATTTTAAAAAATTTATTCTTAAATGTTTTGTGTTTTGGGATACTACTATAAATAGTATTTAAAAAATTTTACTTTCTAATTGTTCACTTTAATATATAGAAATACAACTGATTTTTGTGTATTGGCTTTGTGTCCTGTGACCTTGCTCAATTCATTTATTAGTTATAGTAGGCTTTTTTTTCTCTTTTAGAATTCCTTAGGATATTCTATGTACACAGTTATGTTTTCCGAAAATGAGTTTACATTTTTCTTCTTTCTAATCTATGTATCTTTACATCTCACAGGGCTCCAGTACACTGATGAATAACAGTGGTCAGAGTGGACATCTTTGCTGTCTTTTCAATCTTACTACATTATGTGCATTACAGGTGTAATCTGTAGGTTTCTCATAGATTCCTTTGATGAGAGTGAGAAAGCTCCATTCTATTCCTAATTGGCTGAAAATTTTATTATAAATGAGAGTTGAATTTTGTCAGATGTGTTTTCTATATATACTACGTAAGATGATCTTTTTTTCCTGATAATATAGCATAATTGCAATGATTAATTTTTGGATATTAAAACTAACCCTGCATTCCTATGGTAAACCTTACTTGGTCAGGATGTATTACTTTTTATATCTTTATACACAGGGGCACACACACACATGCACGCACACATCTGGATTTGATTTATTAAAATTTCACAATTTTTGTTTCTATGTTCATGAGAGATATTGAACTGGAGTTTTCTTTCTTTCTTTTTCAGGCATTTTTTAAATCAGTTTTTGTATCAGGGTAATGCTGAAACTAATTTTATGAGACCAGCATTACCCTGATACAAAACCCCTGATTAAAAGGTCAGACAGAACCATTAGGCATTTCTTTATTTTTCAAATTACAAAAATTGTTGATCAATAAGTAAAAGTTTTCCATCCTGCTCCATTTTCTGAATGTGCAGAATTGGTATTATTAGGTTGGTGCAAAAGTAATTGTGTTTTTGTCATTAAAATTAATGGAAAAATTGTAATTACTTTTGAACCAACTTAATAGTTCTTCCTTAAATGCTTGATAGAATTCACTAATAAGCCATCTAGGTATTGCAGTTTATTTGCAGGAAGACTTTAATTACAAATTCATTTTCTTTCTTTCTTTCTTTTTTTCTTTTTTGAGACAGAGTCTCACTCTGTCACCCAGGCTGGAGTGCAGTGGAGCGATCTCGGCTCACTGCAAGCTCCGCCTCCCAGGTTCACGTCATTCTCCTGCCTCAGCCTCCCAAGTAGCTGGGACTACAGGTACCTGCCACCACACCTGGCTAATTTTTTGTATTTTTAGTAGAGACGGGGTTTCATCATGTTACCCAGGATGGTCTCCATCTCCTGACCTCATGATCCACCCACCTCAGCCTCCCAAATTGCTGGGATTACAGGCGTGAGCCACTGTGCCTGGCCACAAATTCATTTTCTTTCATTGACATAGGGCTAGTTGCATTTTTTATCTCTCCTTGTGTCAGTTTAGGTAATTTGTATTTTTTTTTTTTTATATTTTAAAATTTTATTTATTTATTTATTTATTTATTTATTTATTATTATACTTTAAGTTCTAGGGTACATGTGCACAACGTGCAGGTTTGTTACATATGTATACTTGTGCCATGTTGGTGTGCCGCACCCATCAACTCATCAGCACCCATCAACTCATCATTTACATCAGGTATAACTCCCAATGCCATCCTTACCCCCTCCCCGCTCCCCATAATAGGCCCCGGTATGTGATGTTCCCCTTCCCGAGTCCAAGAGATCTCATTGTTCAATTCCCATCTATGAGTGAGAACATGCGGTGTTTCGTTTTCTGTTCTTGCCATAGTTTGCTGAGAATGATGGTTTCCAGCTGCATCCATGTCCCTACAAAGGACATGAACTCATCCTTTATTATGGCCGCATAGTATTCCATGGTGTTATATGTGCCACATTTTCTTAATCCAGTCTGTCACCGATGGACATTTGGGTTGATTCCAAGTCTTTCCTATTGTGAATAGTGCCACGATAAACATACGTGTGCATGTGTCTTTATAGCAGCATGATTTATAATCCTTTAGGTATATACCCAGTAATGGGATGGCTGGGTCATATGGTATTTCTAGTTCTAGATCCTTGAGGAATCGCCATACTGTTTTTCACAATCGTTGAACCAGTTTACAATCCCACCAACAGTGTAAAAGTGTTCCTATTTCTCCACATCCTCTCTAGCACCTGCTGTTTCCTGACTTTTTAATGATTGCCATTCTAACTGGTGTGAGATGGTACCTCATTGTGGTTTTGATTGCATTTCTCTGATGGCCAGTGATGACGAGCATTTTTTCATGTGCCTGTTGGCTGTATGCATGTCTTATTCTGAGAAATGTCTATTCATATCCTTTGCCCACTTTTTGATGGAGTTGTTTCTTTCTCGTAAATTTGTTTGAGTTCTTTCTAGGTTCTGGATATTAGCCCTTTGTCAGATGAGTACATTGCAAAAATTTTTTCCCATTCTGTAGGTTGCCTGTTCACTCTGATGGCAGTTTGTTTTGCTGTGCAGAAGCTCTTTAGTTTACTTAGATCTCATTTGTCAATTATGGCTTTTGGTGCCGTTGCTTTTGGTGTTTTAGGCATGAAGCCCTTGCCCATGCCTATGTCCTGGATGGTATTACCTAGGTTTTCTTCTAGGGTTTTTATGGTTTTAGGTCTAACATTTAAGTCTTTAATCCACCTTTAATATATGTTTGTACAAGGTGTAAGGAAGGGATGCAGTTTCAGGTTTTTACTTGTGGCTAGCCAATTTTCCCAGCACCATTTATTAAATAGGGAATCCTTTCCCCATTTCTTGTTTTTCTCAGGTTTGTCAAAGATCAGATGGCTGTAGATGTGTGGTATTATTTATGAGGGCTCTGTTCTGTTCCATTGGTCTATATCTCTGTTTTGGTACCAGTACCATGCTGTTTTGGTTACTGTAGCCTTGTAGTATAGTTTGAAGTCAGGTAGCGTGATGCTTCCAGCTTTGTTCTTTTGACTTAGGATTGTCTTGGCAATGCGGGCTCTTCTTTGGTTCCATATGAACTTTAAAGCAGTTTTTTCCAATTCTGTGAAGAAAGTCATTGGTAGCTTAATGGGGATGGCATTGAATCTATAGATTACCTTGGGCAGTATGGTCATTTTCACGATATTGGTTCTTCCTATCCATGAGAATAGAATGTTCTTCCATTTGTTTGTGTCCTCTTTTATTTCACTGAGCAGTGGTTTGTAGTTCTCCTCAAAGAGATCCTTTACAGCCCTTGTAAGTTGGATTCCTAGGTATTTTATTCTCTTTGAAGCAATTGTGAATGGAAATTCATTCATGATTTGGCTCCCTGTTTGTTTGTTACTGGTATAAGAATGCTTGTGATTTTTGCACATTGATTTTGTATCCTGAGACTTTGCTGAAGTTGCTTATCAGCTTAAGGAGATTTTGGGCTGAGGTGATGGGGTTTTCTAAATATACAATCATGTCATCTGCAAACAGGGACAATTTGACTTATTCTTTTCCTAACTGAATACCCTTTATTTCTTTCTCTTGCCTGATTGCCCTAGCCAGAACTTCCAACACTATGTTGAATAGGAGTGGTGAGAGAGGGCATCCCTGTCTTGTGCCAGTTTTCAAAGGGAATGCTTCCAGTTTTTGGCCATTCAGTATGATATTGGCTGTGGGTTTGTCATAAATAGCTCTTATTATTTTGAGATACATTCCATCAATACCGAATTTACTGAGAGTTTTTAGCATGAAGGGCTGTTGAATTTTGTCAAAGGCCTTTTCTGCATCTATTGAGATAATCATGTGGTTTTTGTCTTTGGTTCTGTTTATATGCTGGATTACGTTTATTGATTTGCATATGTTGAACCAGCCTTGCATCCCAGGGATGAAGCCCACTTGATCACAGTGGATAAGCTTTTTGATGTGCTGCTGGATTTGGTATGCCAGTATTTTATGGAGGATTTTTGCATCGATGTTCATCACGGACATCGATCTAAATTTCTCTTTTTTTGTTGTGTCTCTGCCAGGCTTTGGTATCAGGATGATGTTGGCCTCATAAAATGAGTTAGGGAGGATTCCCTTTTTCTATTGATTGGAATAATTTCAGAAGGAATGGTACCAGCTCCTCCTTGTACCTCCGGTAGAATTCGGCTGTGAATTCGTCTGGTCCTGGACTTTTTTTGGTTGGTAGGCTACTAATTATTGCCTCAATTTCAGAGCCTGTTATTGGTCTATTCACGGATTCAACTTCTTCCTGGTTTAGTCTTGGGAGAGTGTAAGTGTCCAGGAAATTATCCATTTCTTCTAGGTTTTCTAGTTTATTTGCATAGAGGTATTTATAGTATTCACTGATCGTAGTTTGTATTTCTGTGGGGTTGGTGGTGATATCCCCTTTATCATTTTTTATTGCATCTATTTGATTCTTCTCTCTTTTCTTCTTTATTAGTCTTGCTAGTGTTCTATCAAGTTTGTTGATCTTTTCAAAAAACCAGCTCCTGGATTCATTGAATTTTTGAAGGGTTTTTTGTGTCTCTATCTCCTTCAGTTCTGCTCTGATCTTAGTCATTTCTTGCCTTCTGCTAGCTTTTGAATATGTTTGCTCTTGCTTCTCTAGTTCTTTTAATTGTGACGTTAGACTGTCAATTTTAGATCTTTCCTGCTTTCTCTTGTGGGCATTTAGTGCTATAAATTCCCCTCTACATACTGCTTTAAATGTGTCCCAGAGATTCTGGTATTTTGTATCTTTGTTCTCATTGGTTTCAAATAACATCTTTATCTCTGCCTTCATTTCGTTATGTACTCAGTAGTCATTCAGGAGCAAGTTGTTCAGTTTCCATGTAGTTGAGTGGTTTTGATTGATTTTCTTAGTCCTGAGTTCTAGTTTGATTGCACTGTGGTCTGAGCAATAGTTTGTTATAATTTCTGTTCTTTTACATTTGTTGAGGAGTGCTTTACTTCTAACTATGTGGTCAATTTTGGAATAAGTGTGATGTGGTGCTGAGAAGAATGTATATTCTGTTGATTTGGGGTGGAGAGTTCTGTAGATGTCTATTAGGTCCACTTGGTGCAGAGTTGAGTTCAATTCCAGGATATCCTTGTTAACTTTCTGTCTCATTGATCTGTCTAATGTTGACAGTGGGGTGTTGAAGTCTCCCATTATTATTGTATGGGAGTCTAAGTCTCTTTGTAAGTCTCTAAGGACTTGCTTTATGAATCTGGGTGCTCCTATATTGGGCACATGTATATTGAGGATAGTTAGCTTTTCCTGTTGAATTGATCCCTTTACCATTATGTAATGGCCTTCTTTGTCTCTTGATCTTTGATGGTCTAAGTCTGTTTTATCAGAGACCAGGATTGCAACCCCTGCTTTGTTTTGTCTTCCATTTGCTTGGTAGATCTTCCTCCATCCCTTTATTTTGAGCCTATATGTGTCTCTGCATGTGAGATGAATTTCCTGAATACACCCCACTGATGGGTCTTGACTCTTTTTCCAATTCGCCAGTCCGTGTCTTTTAATTGGAGCATTCAGCCCATTTACAGTTAAGGTTAATATTGTTATGTGTGAACTTGATCCTGTCATTGTGTTATTAGCTGGTTATTTTGCTCGTTAGTTGATGCAGTTTCTTCCTAGCATTGATGGTCTTTACATTTTGGCATGTTTTTGCAGGGGCTGGTACCGGTTATTCCTTTCCATGTTTAGTGCTTCCTTCAGGATCTCTTGTAGGGCAGGCCTGGTGGTGACAAAATCTCTAAGCATTTGCTTGTCTGCAAAGGATTTTATTTCTCCTTCACTTATGAAACTTAGTTTGGCTGGATATGAAATTCTGGGTTGAAAATTATTTTCTTTAAAAATATTGAATATTGGCCCCCACTCTCCTCTGGCTTGTAGAGTTTCTGCCGAGAGATCTGCTGTTAGTCTGATGGGCTTCCCTTTGTGGGTAACCCTGCCTTTCTCTCTGGCTGCCCTTAACAGTTTTTCCTTCATTTCAACTTTGGTGAATCTGACAATTATGCGTCTTGGAATTGCTCTTCTCGAGGAGTATCTTTGTGGCGTCTTTGTATTTCCTGATGTTGAATGTTGGCCTGCCTTACTAGGTTGGGGAAGTTCTCTTGGATGATATCCTGCAGAGTGTTTTCCAACTTGGTTCCATTTTCCCTGTCACTTTCAGGCACACCAATCAGATGTAGATTTGGTCTTTTCACATAATCCCATATTTCTTGGAGGCTTTGTTGATTTCTTTTTCCTTTTTTTCTCTAGACTTCTCTTCTTGCTTCATTTGATTCATTTGCTTTTCAATCATTGATACTCTTTCTTCCAGTTGATTGAGTCAGTTACTGAAGCTTGTGCATTTGTCACGTATTTCTCGTGTCATGGTTTTTATCTCTGTCAGTTCGTTTATGGCCGTCTCTGCATTGACTATTCTAGTTATCCATTCTTCCATTCTTTTTTCAAGATTTTTAGTTTCTTTGCGCTAGGTATGTAGTTCCCCCTTTAGCTCTGAGAACTTTGATGGACTGAAGCCTTCTTCTCTCAACTCGTCAAAGGCATTCTCCGTCCAGCTTTGATCCGTTACTGGCGATGAGTAGCGTTCCTTTGGAGGGGCAGATGTGCTCTGATTTTTTGAATTTTTTGAATTTCCAGCTTTTCTGCCCTGCTTTTTCCCTATCTTTGTGGTTTTAGCTGCCTTTGGTCTTTCTTTGATGCTGGTAACGTACTGATGGGGTTTTGGTGTGGGTGTCCTTTCTGTTTGTTAGTTTTCCTTCTAACAGTCAGGACCCTCAGCTGTAGGTCTGTTGGAGATTGCTTGAGGTCCACTCCAGACTCTGTTTGCCTGGCTATCAGTAGCGGAGGTTGCATAAGATAGAATACTGCTGTACAGCAAGTATTGCTGTCTGATTCTTGCTCTGGAAGCTTCGTCTCAGGGGTGTACCCTGCTGTGTGAGGTGTGAGGTGTCAGTCTGCACCTAATGGGGGATGTCCCCCAGTTAGGCTACTCAGGGGTCAGGGACCCACTTGAGCAGGCAAACTGTTCTCAGATCTCAGCCTCCGTGCTGGGAGATCCACTGCTCTCTTCAAAGCTGTCAGACAGGGTTATTAACATCTGCAGAGGTTTCTGCTGCCTTTTTGTTTTTTTTGCTATGCCCTGTCCCCAGAGGTGGAGTCTACAGAGACAGGCAGGCCTCCTTGAGCTGCGGTGGGCTCCACCCAGTTCGAGCTTCCCGGAGGCTTTGTTTACCTACTTAAGTCTCAGCAATGGCGGGTGCCCCTCCCTCAGCCTCGCTGCTGCCTTGCAGTTAGATCTCAGACTGCTGTGCTAGCAGTGAGGGAGGCTCCATGGGCATGGGACCCTCCCGGCCAGGTGTGGGATATAATCTCCTGGTGTGCCGTTTGCTAAGACCCTTGGTAAAGTGCAGTATTAGGGTGGGAGTTTTCCGATTTTCCAGGTGTTGTGTGTCTCAGTTTCTAAAGGGATTCCCTTCCCCCTTGTGCTTCCCAGGTGAGGCGATGCCTCGCCCTGCTTCAGCTCTCACTGGTCGGGCTGCACAAGCTGACCAGCACCGATTGTCCGGTACTCCCCAGTGAGATGAACCCGGTACCTCAGTTGAAAATGCAGAAATCGCCCGTCTTCTGTGTCGCTCCCGCTGGGAGCTGGAGGCTGGAGCTGTTCCTATTCGGCCATCTTGCTCGCACCCCTCCTGTATCTTTTAAATAATCTGTTCATTTCGTCCAAGTTGTCAATGTACTAACATAAAATTATACCTAATATTATCCTATTATTGCTTTCATGTCTGCATGATCAGTAATTAGATTCCTTCTTTCATTCTTCATATGGTACTTTGAGTTTTCTCTTTTTTATTGGTCAATCTAGGTAAAACTTTTACTTACTGTTCTTTTCAAAGAACCAGCTTTTGGTTTCATTAATTTTCTCTATTGTTGGTTTATTTCTAGCCTTTCATTATGGATTTGTATAGGCTGTTACATTGAGTAGGTCTGAGATGGGGGTCTGTAGGGTGGGCCAGGGATTGAGAGTCTATGAAGAGCAGGGATTCTCACCAGTGTCAAACCCTATGACACAAGTAAGTTTCACTGGTTTTCCCTGTGCTATTCCCAAAGCAAAATCCTTCTATAGATTTTTATAGTTAGACCACTATAAAAGCCAAAAAAGGCTTCCTCCTATACCATTCCCCTCCCCATTTCCCACAATATCATGAAAGGAAAAGACAAGTGGTCAGACATATGATAACTGCATGGCTTTTGGCACAACAGATACAAGTCTACAGTTCAAAGGTACATCTGATTTAGAAAATCTTTGGCTATCCTAGGCATTTCATTACAAAACGATGGGAGTGAGCTGGGACAGGGAGGAAAAAGGTAACTAGTTGGATATAGAGTATATTAAATAAAGGGTCAGTGCTGAGGCTGCATAAATGTTGATGAGATAGAAAAGACACATCTCAAGAGAATATTGTTCCTTATCTTGTTGCCATAGGATCCTATCTTGGAGCAACAGTAAAGTAAGGGCCAAAAGAAAAGTGTAGAAGGGCTGGAAGTAGAGGAAGGCTCATCCCAGGACATAGGGCAAGGGTAGAAGTTTCTGTGTTGCTAGGATGGGACAGCTGGTCCCAGAAAGTCACTTACATATGAATGACAGAAGTGCACACACACACACACACACATACACATACACCCTAATATAAAATAAAAGCTCATGCCCCATATAGTCTTGATATACTTACAAAGCCTCGTGTATACTGATTCAGGCTATCGATTGCTGCAATCTTTGATAATTCTTCTTTTACATATGTAGGAGGGGATATATCTGGAAAGCCTTGGCCAAGATTCACAACAGAAGGGTCTGCAGCCAATTTGGTAAATTCAATCCTAAGATTGAAAAAAATACTAACATTAATAAGTTCTATAATTATAAAGTTTGCTTTTTTACATCTTATAGTCTTACCACAAAACTGACAAATAAGACCCTAGTTTAGTCCTATAGGTTTTAAAAAACGAGTTTCCAACAAAAATTTACCACCCACAAAATCAGTTTACCAAATCGAATGATGGCTGAATTTATGAATCCAATGTCCCTTACAAACCTCAGTTTCACGCTACCCATATTTTAACCATATATATATTTTTTTCTCAACAATTCCAGCTGCTGCTAAGTTCTTTCATCAACTATTAGAGAATATAACTAATAAGAAAAGTTCCTGGATTGGAAGGTAAGTTCCATGAGGGCATTAACATTTGTCCTTTTCTATGCCATATGTCCAGTGTCCAGCACAGGGCATGGCACATGTGCCAAATGAACAATTCAGTATATGGATTGCTAACTTCCTTCCATTTTCATTTAATGGATGAATTAAATGAGGACCTTTATTTATAGATGGGGCAAAAAACTCCCATCTAAAGATATGCAAATATGTAGGAAAACTTCACTAAATTATTATTATTTATTTTAAGATACTCACCACATATTACCATCAAGTCCTTCAATCCGTTTTGCATTTGTGAATTTCAATGACATTTTCTGAAATACATAAATATTGGAAAGGAATTGCCTTAGTCAAAATTTTAAAATGGCAGTAAATCATGGGTCACTTTTCTTCCTTTCCCCTACTGTTCCCATGTAAATAGTAGTTCCATAAAGATAAATCTTAGACTCCGACAGAAAATTCTGAAGAGGAATTCATCTCCCACCTACTACTGAAGGAATGCCTTTTTTTTTTTCTCAGACATGGTTGCCCAGGTTGGGATGCAGTGGTGTGATCCTGGCTCACTGCAACTTCAACTGCCCAGGCTCAAGCAATCCTCCTGTTTCAGTCTCCTGAGTAGCTGGGACTATAGGCATATCCCACTGTGCCAAACTATTGTGTTGTTGTTGTTGTTTGTTTGTATTTTTTATAGAGACAGGGTCTTGTGGTGTTGCCCAGGTTGGCCTCAAATTCCTGGCCTCGTGATCCTCCTAACTTGGCCTCTCAAAGTTTGGGATTACAGGTGTGAGCTACCATGCTTGGCTGGAAGGAATGCTTCTTAAAAATGAAATTTAGATGTTCATCTTCTCACCTAAGGACAAAAAGTATCATCCTAGCCTAGAAAGCTAATCAGTTTGAAGGCTTGTAATGTAGTAAAGAGAACAATAATAATATTTAAAAAGTCAGTTTAAAAAAATATCTTCAGCCATGCTCTGAAGATCATTTTAGGTAAGATATACTAAGAGTTCCACAAGTAGGTTCCTTGTATGACATATAGGAAAGACTCAACAAATGGTTTTAAAGCTACTCACTAAGGGGTTCCGTAATTATTGCTAACATTATTGAGTACTGAGTATGTACTAGGTACTATTCTAAGTGCTTTACATAATTACCTCATTATTAACGTATATTTAAAAAATATGTAGTAGTTGTATTACATAGTTAAGAACTATGAGGCACAGAGGTACAGAGAGGTTAACATCACACAGCTTTTCACATCTGCTCAAGTTTATGAAAGCCAGTAATATTTAAACCCAAGCAAGTTCAACTCAGGATCTGAACCCAGACAGTCTGACTCCAAAATCCATACTCAGAACTATTATATAATTTCATACTGTCTTTTATATAATAAGACCTTCTAAAATTATTATTAGAATGCTGCCTCTTAAAAGTATATTATAAATTTAGGATGAGCTTACTTATACCAAGCAAGCTAAGGCGGTGGTAGAAAAATAGGAATTAAAATTATCACATAGCATATAATTTTTTAGTTCTTTAGATTCTAAAATTGAGTTTTATACTATCTCTCAAAAGTATTGAATTAGCTTTGAGTTCATTGTTAACAAGCTGGTAGAAATAAAAAAATGATTGACAGCATTTTTGCAAAGAATTTTCTAATAGAATATTAATGTAATTTTAATTCAATCTGGGAAGAAGATAACGATCATGGTTATTAAATAGACCATTGTTCTCATTCTATTCTAAATAATGGAACCAAGAAAAATACCTTTTTTAGTCTCATATTTTTAGTCTTTGAAACTCCAGTGAAGTAAATCACATGAAAATTCTCTAGAGGTTAAAACGCTTGCTCGAATAGCATTATAATTACCCACCTGAACTTGATGCCATTCCAGAGACAACAGTTGTACAACTACCAAGTTCTAGCATGATAGATAGAAACATATATCTTAACAAATGCTCTTTTCTGTCTCTAAAACAATGTTTAAAGCTTAATTCATTCAGTAGAGACCACAAACACAAAGGATGATTTATACATAAAAAAGTGAGGATGATGTGCTGTAGATAATTTAGATGCAAAGTCCAACTTTACTTAAAATTCTTTAGGTAATTGAGGTTGAAATGCACTTTCAGGTTTAATTTTCTTTAAAATTTGTTTCTAGACCGGCCTCTTCTCTCATTGTTCCTCCTGCTTCCTCTTCCCTCCCAATTCTATGCCACACCCATTCTAATTTTTCAAATAGTCCATGTTCTCTCTCATTTCAGTAGTTTCATGTGTGATCTTTGCTATGCCCAAATGCTCTTTCTATACCAATGTTTCTCAATTTTTTTTTTTAAATCATTGCCCACCTAAGGAGACCTTCCTAGAATTTTTTTCCTAGTCATCTTCCCTCCCCTCAATTAAATATTAAGAGGAATGTAATTTTGCCAGGTAGGATTGAGCTTTGGATGGTGACAAAACAGTGTGATAGCTAAGATTTATCTTGTCTGCCAAGCATCCATTTTCTTCTCCTGGGGGACGTCATGCCCTTGTTGAGAATGTATGTTCTCTACTCAGTCCAATTCCTGGTCCCCACCACGCTTCCTTGCACTTGGCTAACTCGTATTCCACCTGCCACGTGCAGTTCTCAAATTTGACTTCATTCCCTCCTGAAAGCCTTCTTTGGTTCCATGAGTCAGGGTCAGGTGCTTCTCCTATGTGCTTCCATTAAATGCAGTACAACAAGTCATCACTTAAAAGTGTCATATAGGTTCTTGGAAACTGTAACTTTAAGCAAAATGATATACAGCATGACCAATTTTACCATAGGCTAATTGAGATAAATAAGAGTTCAGTTTCTACAGCATATTTCTGGTCACAAAAACATTGCTATACTTCTAAATAACGACCGAAACACTTCTAATATGAAACATTGAAATAAATGTGAGCTATACATACATTTATTTTAAGGAATTTGCTTATGTGTTTGTGAGGGCTGGCAAATCTGAAATCTGCAGAGCAAGTTGGAGACTCAGGGAAGAACTGATGCTGCAACTGGAGTCAGAAGAACTCCCTCTTCCTTGAGGACCTCAGTCTTTTCCTCTTAAGGTCTTCCACTGAATGAGGCCCACCCATATTATGGATGGTAATTGGCTTTACTGAAAGTCTACTGATTTAAACGTTAATCTCATCTAAAATATACCTTCACAGCAATACCTAGACTGATGTTTGGCAAATATCTGGGTACCATGGCATAGCCAAGGCGACATCATCACAGTGTCCAACATATAGTTATATGCCTAGCACATAGCAAGTTTTTAATAATTATCTGATGAATAAATTTTTTTAAAAAACCTCACTCACATTACAGGGTGAAGTTATAGTGTCAGTTAGCTGTGTTAGTCAGCTAAAGTTAATTTATGCTTCAGTGATAAATGACCCCAAAGTCTTGGTGGCCTAAAATCATAAAGGTTTTCTTGCTCATACTACATATCCACTGAGGTTCAGCTGCTGCCCTGGTCTGTGTCACTGTCATTCTGAAACATAGGCTGATGAAACAGCCTCCACCTGGAACACTGCCTGTTTCATGGCAGAGGGAAGAGGCTCTTAAAAGATTCTGTTAGGATGTGCACACATCGCTTCTTTTCATATTTTATTGGGCAGAGCAATTTCATGGCTAAGCTTCACATCAGTGAGGCAAGGAAATGTAACTGTCCAGCAGGAAAGAGCAGCAAATAATTGTGAAAAACAACATGGCAGAAATGAAGTCTGGAGGTATAATGAGATACATGGTCGTTATGGGTTGCACCATGTCCCCCCTTAGTTTCATATGTTGAAGTCCTAACTCCCAGTTCCTCCGGATGTAATCTTATGTGGATATAGGGTTACTGCAGATGTAATTAGTTAAGATGAGGTCATTAGCGTGAACCCTAATCCAGTATGACTGGTGGTCTTATAAAAAGGTGAGATCTGGACATATACATAGACCCTGTGTGACGATGAAGGCACAGACTAAGGTGATGCTCCTACCAGCCAAGGAAGGCAGAGATTTCCAGGCAATCACCAGATGATAGTGGGGTTTGGGGGTATAGAACAATCTTCTTCACTGCCCTCAGAAGGAACTGGACCTGCTGATACTTATCTGAGACTTTTAGTCTCCTGAACAGTGAGGGAATAAACTGCTGTTATTTAATAAGCCACCTAGTTTGTAGTACTTTGTTAAGGCAAGCTGAGGGAACTAACACACTGGTGAAAGTTTATAAGACACTATACAATGTTCAGAGTCACCAAGATTCAGCAGCAGATGCAAATGCTCACTGTCTAAGTAAGAACTACTTTCCAGAGCAGATCCAGTGTCAGGTAATTAAAATAAACCTGGAATCCTATGGGGAAATCAGGGCATGAGTCCCAGGCAAGTAAGGGAATGTCTATAAGGCTTGTATAACTTCTGGATCAGCTAACCCTGTTATATGACTTTGGCTACCAGGGCGATTAAAGGTCTATACTTCCATGTTGTTAACGCAAAACTGCTAGTGAAATCAAAGGTAGCATATTTTAACCTTACTTTTGCTAACTTGAAGCTAAAACAATGAAGTTCTAGAAATTCACCACCAGGTGGCAATCTTGACAAAGGTAAGGAAAAGATTAAGTCTTTTTTGGACAGAAGAAAAACACTAATAGTATATGTTGAACCCATGATCTTAAGACCCTAGTACATCAAAGTTTCAATTGTATATATTTTTAGGACTCTTCTCATAAGATCTGAGGCAGGTGAGATGGGACAGCTACAGAAAAAGTCTTCCTAAATGATAGGCTGAACTGGGGGAATTGAGGCTGTGGATATCTGTGTAGTATGGGCTGTGAAGCAAGTCTTCATCCAGAGAAGCCAAGGTTACAGCCAAAAAGTTTAATATTAGTAACAGTAATAATAAGTGCAAGAAAAGGCCAGATATAGAAAACGCAAAGCTCATGGTTGGAGAGGGGAGAGGAGAAAACAGAGAAGCAGGCTTGGGAAGCAGATGGATACCACACTTCAGGACCAGGAAAGAGCAGAAGTGAGCACCCCTTTCATGGGGGGCCCAAACTGTTACTGTCTTTTAGATCTATGAAGTAGGGATTTGTAGTTGCAATCATGTGTCATTTAAAAAATATTTTAAATAGTCTCTTAACAAAGTACTGTATCTTAAGTATTTTATGAATTTTCTGAGTCATAAAAATTTCACTTTTAATTACAATGTATATTTTTGATTGTTTTTGTACCATATTTTACTCATTCATTCCCCTGTTGCTGGGCATTTGTTATTTCCAGTGTCTTGTTGTCTTGCAACGCATTTTGGTGGTTTTTTTTTTGAGACAGAGTCTCGCTGTTGGCCAGGCTGTAGTGCAGTGGCACGATCTCAACTCACTGCAACCTTTGCCTCTTGGGTTCAAGTGATTCCCCTGCCTCAGCCTCCTGGGTCGCTGGGATTGAGAGGTGAAGTCAGGTGGACTTTCTGGGTTGAGTGGGGACTTGGATAACTTTTCTGTCTAGCTAGAGGATTATAAATGCACCAATTGGCGCTCTGTTGAAAGGACTGTAAATGCACCAAGCAGCACTCTGTAAAAACGCACCAATCAGTGCTCTGGGTCTTGCTAAAGGATTGTAAATGCACCAAATCAGCACTCTGTGTCTAGCTAAAGTATTGTAAACGCATCAATCAGCATTTTGTAAAATGGACCTATCAGCACTCTGTAAAATGGACCAATCAGTAGGATGTGGGTGGGGCCAAATAAGGGAATAAAATCTGCCACCCCAGCCAGCAGAGGCAACCCACCCGGGTCCCCTTCCATCCTGTGGAAGCTTTGTTATTTCACTCTTCATAATAAATCTTGCTGCTGCTCACTCTCTGGGTTCGCACCACCTTTAAGAGCTGTAACACTCACTGCTTCTTGAAGTCAGCGAGACCACGAACCCACTGGAAGGAAGAAACTCTGGACATATCTGAAGGAACAAACTCTGGATACACCATCTTTAAGAGCTGTAACACTCACTGTGAGGGTCCACAGCTGCATTCTTGAAGTAAGCGAGACCAAGAACCCACAGGAAGGAATAAATTCCGGACACAGGACTACTGGCATGTGCCACCATGCCCGGCTAATTTTTCATATTTTTAGTATAGATGGGGTTTTACCACATTAGCCAGGATGGTCTCGATCTCCTGACTTCATGATCTGCCCACCTTGGCCTCCCAAAGTGCTGGGATTACAGGAATGAGCCACAGCACGCAGCCCTGCATTTTGGTGTTTCTACTGTGCATTTTAATAATATGGTCTCTGCTCTTTTTCTCCTCATTTTAAAGTTTGATGTGGAAGGTGAGTACTCTATTGTAACAAAACTACTAATTATCACAAGAAAGATAATATCCTCAATGTTATAGTCATCTGGTTCTATCAAACTAAACACATTCACTTTTGATGTACATTTATTGAAGCTTTACATTATATATACAACAGAGTCATGTGATGTGCTGCCTCAACACGTTTAGTCAATGACAGATCGCATATATGATGGTAGTCCCATAAGACTATATGGAGCAGGCTGAGCATGGTGGCTCATGCCTGTAGTCTCAGCACTTTGGGAGGCTGGGGTGGGCGGACCACCTGAGGTCAGGAGTTTGAGACCATCCCAGCGAACATGGTAAAACCCCGTCTCTATGAAAAATACAAATATTAACTAAGCGTGGTGGCAAGTGCCTGTAGTCCCAGCTACTCAGGAGGCTGTGGCAGGAGAATCGCTTGAACCCAGGAGGCAGAGGTTGCAGTGAGCTGGGATCATGCCACTGCACTCCAGCCTGGGTGACAGAGCGAGACTCCATCTCAAAAACAAACAAACAAACGACTACAAGGAGGTAAAAATTCCTACTTGCAGCCGGGTGCAGTGGCTCATGCCTATAATCCCAGCACTTTGGGAGGCTGAGGCGGGTGGATCACAAGGTCAGGAGTTCGAGACCAGCCTGGCCAATATGGTGAAACCCTGTCTCTAATAAAAATACAAAAATTAGCTGGGCACGGTGGCATGCGCCTATAGTCCCAGCTACTCTGGAGGCTGAGGCAGGAGAATTGCACCCGGGAGGCGGAGGTTGCAGTGAGCCCAGATCACACCACTGCACCTCAGTCTGAGTAACAGAGCCAGACTCCCTCTCAAACAAAACAAAACAAAACAAAACAAAACAAAACAAATTCCTACTTGCCTAGTGGAGCCATTGTAACATTGTGGCACGATGCATTAGTCATGTGTTTGTGATGATGCTGGTATAAACAAACCTGTTGCAGTGCCAGTCATATAAAAGTCTAGAACATAAAATTACATACAGTACATAGTACTCGATACTGATAACAAGCAACTATGTTACTGGCTTATGTATTTACTATACCATACCTTTTATTATTATTTTAGAGTGTACCCTTACTAAAAAAAAAAAAAAGTTGACTGTAAAATAGCCTCAGGCAGGTCCTTCAGGATATTCTAAAGACATTGTTATCATAGCAATGACAGCTACATACATGTTATTGCCCCTGAAGACCTTCCACTGGGACAAGACGTGGAGGTAGAACACAGCGATATTGATGATCCAGTTCTGGGTAGGACTAGGTTAACGTATGTGTCTTAGTTTTTAACACAAAAAAGTGAAAAAATGAAATAAAATTTCTAAAAATAGAAAAAAGTTTATAGAATAAGGACATAAAATATTTTTAAATATTTTGTATAGTTTGTGTTATTATGAGTCAAAAATTAAACATTTAAAAAGTTTATAAGGTAAAAAAGTTACAGTAGGTGAATTTGTCTTCTATTTATTATTGAAGAAAAAAGGTTTTTCATTTTGTTTTGTTTTTTTTGAGACGGAGTCTCACTCCGTTGCCCAGGCTAGAGAGCAGTGGTGCGATCTTGGCTCACTAAACCTCTGCCTCCTGGGTTCAAGTGATTCTCCTGCCTCAGCTTCCTGAATAGCTGGGACTACAGGCGTGTGCCACCATGCTCAGCAAATCTTTGTATTTAAAAAATTAATTAATTTATTTTTTTGAGACGAAGTTTCACTCTTGTTACCCAGGTTGGAATGCAATGGCGCAATCTTGGCTCACTGCAACCTCCACCTCCCGGGTTCAAGTGATTCTCCTATCTCAGCCTCCCGAGTAGCTGGGATTACAGGCAACTGCCACTAGGCCTGGCTAATTTTTGTATTTTTAATAGAGATGGGGTTTCACCATGTTGGCCAGGCTGGTCTCAAACTCTGACCTCAGGTGATCTACCCTACTCGGCCTCCCAAAGTGCTGGATTATAGACGTTAGCCACCATGCCCTTCCTCATTTTTGTACTTTTAGTGGAGACGAGGTTTCACCATGTTGGCCAGGCTGGTTTTTAACTCCTGACCTCAGGTGATCCACCTGCCTTGGCCTCCCAAAGTGCTGGCATTATAGGCATGAGCCACTGCACTCGGCAAAAAAAAGTTTTAATAAATTTCGTATAGCATAAGTACACAGTGTTCAAAACATCTACAGTAGTGTACAGTAACATCCTAGGCCTTCACATTCACTCTCTACTCACTCACTGACTCACCCAGAGCAACTTCCATTCCTGCAAGCTCTATTCATGGAAAGTGCTCTACACAGATGTACCATTTTCTTATCTCACTGCATTTTTCTGTACCTTTTCTATGTTTAGATATGCAAATACCATGATGTTACAGTTGCCTATAATATTAAGTACAGTAACATGCTGTATAGATTTGTAGCCAAAGAGCAATCGTTTATGCCATATAGCCTAGGTGTGTAGCAGGCTATATACCATCTAGGTTTGTGTAAGTGCACTCTATGATCACAGAATGTATCCCAGTTTTTAAGTGAAGCATAACTGTATTATATATAGATATGTATATATATAATACATACACATGTATGTACATATGTATATAATATACACATGTATGTATAATATATATCTTATGTATATTTTGATGTTCCAACCATCACACTGATGACATTTAGTATTAATTCATTCCTTAGCACTTGTACCACTTCCTAAGTGTCTTTGTTTAAATACAGATCTTAAAAAGAAACTTTGTTGTATTCCTTCCTAGCTTTTTTGCTTTTTCTTTCCTGCTATATAATTGTGTTGGCTGCTCATGCTTCCATGAGATTTTATTACTTCTGCGGGTGGAGTTGTGGTGTCTTTTTTTGAGACAGGGTCTCGCTCTGTCACCTAGGCTGGAGTGCAGTGCAACCATCATAGCTCACTGCAGCCTCAACCTCCTGGCTAAGGTGATCTCCACCTCAGCCTCCCAAGTAGCTAGGATGATATATGTGTGCCAATATGCCTGTTTAATTTTAATTTTTATTTTTTTGAGACAGTCTTGCTCCGTTGTTCAGGCTAGAGTGCAGTGGTGCAGTCATGACTCACTGCACCCTCAACTGCCCAAGTTCAAGTCATCCTTCCACCTCAGCCTTCTCAATAGCTGGGACTACAGGTATGTGACACCACGATCTGGCTAATTTTGTTCTTAATTTTTTTTTTTTTTTTGGTAGAGATAGAATATTGCTATGTTGCCCAGGCTGGTCTCAAACTCCTGGGTTCAAGTGATCCTTCTGACTTGGCCTCTCAAAGTGCTGGGATTACTGGGATTACTGGTGTGAGCCTCCATGCCTAGCCTTGTTTTTTTTTTTTTTTTAAACATTCATTTGTAGAGAGGGTCTTGCTTTGCCCAGGCTGGACTCAAACTCCTGGCTTCACACAATCCTCTTGCCTTGGCCTCTCAAAGTGCTGGGATTGCAGGCATGAGTCACCACACCTGGTGGAGTTGTGATTTTTGCTAAAGGGCAGAGTACATGCTTCAGGTTGAACAGTGGGGAAGAGACAAGTGCATAAAATGCCTTAGAAGTTCCAAAGCTATAGTAATCAGATCTCTTAGTTGCGTGACAGAAACTCAATCTGAAACAATTTAGGTGAAAAGGGAGAATTCATTAGAACGCTCATGTTACCATGGGAAAGGCAGAGGTCCAGCCAGACTGAAGGGTAACAGAAACCAGGAACTTGAACATCACAGGGCTTTGCTTCATCTCCATTTGTACCCACTATCTCAGTTTGCACTTCTTTACTTGAGACTAAATAGAGTCACATCTCCCACCTTCATGACCATAGAGGGACTGAAAGATGAACACTCAAAAAACGTTAATTATTATTATGGCTTGACTTGAAAAAACTATAAAATTTATATAACATTCAGTGGGCTCAAATATCTCTTAAAAAGTTGCCAGATTCTGAGCCATAGAATGAAAGAAAAGTATTTACGAATATGTATCTTACAAAGGACTTTAATACAGTATATATAAACAACTTTTACAACTCAGTAAGACAAACAATCCAATTAAAAGTGGGCAAAAGATTTGACAACAACTTCACAGAAGATATACAACTGGCCAAAAAGTACTTAAAAGATGCTTACAAGCATTAGTCACCTGGGGAAATGAAAATAAAACCACAATGAGATACCACTAGATTCCCATCAGAATGGCTGAAAACTGAGTGTTGGCAGGAATGCTGGGCAGCTGGAACTCTACACAACCCTAGTGGGAATATAAAAGGGTATAGTACCTTTGGAAAACAAACAGTTTGGCAGTTACTTAAATATTAAACATAAATCTGCCATGCAACCCAACCATTTTACTGTTAAGTATTTACCCAAGAGAAAGGAAAACCTACGTCTACACAGTGGCTTGTACACAAATGTTCCTAACAGTTTTATTCACAGTAGCCCCAAACTGGAAACAATCCCAAGGTCCATCAACAGGCAAGTAGAAAAACAAATAATGGCATATTCACATAATGGGATACTACTCAGCAATAAAAGGAATAAGCTACTAATACACTGCAACCTGGTGAATTTCAAAGTCATTATGTGTGTGAAAGAAACCATAAACAAAAAAGTACATACTACACAATCCCATTTATATAAAGTACTAAACAACACCACGAAGCAAACTAATACATGGTGACAAAGATAAATCAGCAGCGTGAGGGATGGACTGCAAAGGAACTTGAGGAATCTTTTGGGGGCGACGGAAGTGTTGTGCATGTTGATGGTGACAGTGGCTTCATGGCATATACATCCGTCAAAATAACCATTGAGTTGTAATTCTAAATGGATACAGTTTACTGTAACTTGATAAAGCTGAATTTATAAAGCTGCCAGAGTATTCTGAAATCATGCCTTCTTTTCTCCCTCTGGACCAAGCATCTCCCCAACCAAGCCAACTTTAACAAAATTATCTCATAGATTTTGGATTTTTTTTTTTTTTTGCCATGTTAAAGTTTCAATAGAAAACATTCCAAAAAGTGAGAAGTGATCTATAATACCCAAGTTCTATGTTCAACTACCAGTTAAACAAGGAAAACATTTTCTATATCATTGTTTTACAACCAGTATAGACCCAGAAGAATCAAGATCTGATTATTTTTCCACACATCTGCTAGGTCAGTAAACTATTTATCAAAACTGGTGTCTCGTCATTTTAACATACTCCTTGCTTTGAACAATATTCATTCATATTTGGTACAATCTCTATATCCTATACTATATTTAGGATATCTCAAGGGCCAAAAGGTCCTCACAGAGGCTGTAACCCAAGTAATCATAAGAATATGGAAGGGTTGGGAAGTGCAACAACCACATAAATTTGGTCATTACCCTTGTGGTCTGTGATTAGTAGTAATCTGTCAAATGAGAGTTAAAAATGTTGTACTTACTATCCCTAGCTGCAAATGTTAAAACATGACAGTGCCATAGTTATGACAAAAAAAAAAAAATTAGAAGTTCAATTAGTTCCTCCAATCCAACAACTCAAGTCTGTTTCCTTTGAGAACATTATACTATTGGCTCTAGTGTCCAAAGCAATAAACTAAAACTTGTTTCCAAGACTGGGAAGTAAAGTAGGCTTATAAAACAATACAGCAAAAGAAAGCCAAGTGGCCCAATTGTTTCCAGTGTGTTTGCCATCTTAGCATGGTTGTTACTTTCCAGATGTCACTCATAAGTTGTATTCTACAACTAAACTGTTTCTGGATAAGCCACCACCAAAAAATGTTTCACTTACTGACAGACACTTCACTAGATAGAGCTACCATTTTTAAGCTCCAAATTGAAGAGTTGTCCCCATGACTTTAGCTAAACAAAATGAAACCCAAAGCTGTAAAATCTATGTAAAGGACCACAAGAACTTCCTCCACTTACCAATTTCCTTAATTACTTCCCCTTTTCCATTTGGTCAATTACTTGTTTTAAGTAACTACCACTCACTCCTTAGTTATGAGTGTTAATCAACACTGATGCCTTCCTGAGATCCACAGGAACCCCTGAAGGCAAAATCTATTGCCTGCACCAAACCAATTCTGACAGCACTGCTTATGCAACTGTACTGACTTACTGACAATCAGCCACCTTCTGCTTCAACAACTCTTAGCATTTGATTTCTCTTACTGCCAGCTTTATCTACTGTGAATCAATCAGCAGCACTCCACAATCATAATGAGCATAATCCTCAACCATCTCTGCTGTTTCACAGGCATTTGATGCTTTAAATCTGATGTAGAATGCTGATAGATTCACTTTTTAGAAGTCATAAGCCTTTCGGAAGTTGGAGATAACTTCATTACTTAACTATTTTCTCCTTTGCAATCAAACTGTTCCTTTAAACGTGAGACACTAGAGTTGCAAAAATTTGAAACAGTAAGAGCAAGCACCTTTGCAGCTTCATGGTTGGTTCTGGCCAAACTTTTTATTTAGTATTCTGCAGTTGTTTAAAGACACACTTAAATGGTCTTATTGTGGGAGGGGAAAGGGAAGGTTCTTGCAGATTCCCAAGGAAATGTCAGAAAGGCAAAATGGCCAGCATTATCCATTTGCTTTTTTGGGGGTTTACTGGGTGAACAGCAATTTCCTTACATAGGCATCTGATTTCAGGTTTTGCATACTAAGAACATTGAGATTTCCGTTGGAAAACACCATGAAATCTTATGAGTAGCATACCCCAACCACCCTCTTAATAGCTAGCTTGCTTGTATAGGCAGAACAATTCATCTCTCCATTTCAGATGGCTAGATGTTTTGTGGAAGATCTTAGAATTGCTTGCCTCATTTACTGGGAGAAACCAGATAGGAAGTGGTCTTTAGGGACACTTTTACTTGGAAAGTTAGAAGTTACAAAGTTACTAGTACAACAAGGCTTAACACATTTAACATTTGCTTGTTGAAAAGCAGTGTCATGAAGTCAAATAAAATTAAACATGTTTTACCTTTTTCCTCACAAGAACATAAAACTTACGGAGGGGAACTTAACAGGGAATTTAAAAAAGGTAACACAATTTTCCCTTTTAGTAGTCCTTGGGTAGTAATGATAGAATAGTTTCCACTTTTTTTTTTGTTTCTTTGTACTGGGATTTTGGTCCAAAGTTTTGTTTGTTTCTAGTATCTGCTTCTGCCTCCCCCTCTATCAGATCGGCTTCCTCCAGGGCCACCACCTCTTGGTGCTCCCCGGCTTGAACTGCTGTAGGAATCACGTGGAGAAGGGTACCCCCTTTCTACAGAAGGGGGAAGCCCTCTTTCTTGTCTGCCAACCCGATCACAACCACTTGAGTAGAGATCACTTCGGCTGCTTGAGTAATTGTCCCGACTTCCACCATATCCATCACGTGAGCTGCTATAATCATCATAGCGACTGCTTCCACCATAAGATGGCGGGGGCCCTCGTGTAGGTGGGGCACTACGTGAGTTACCATAACTCTCATATGAATCTCTGTAGGAACCTCCACTTGGATGATCTGAATAGTCACGATCACGACCATATCCATCTCTATCGCCATAGCCTCTTGATGGATAGTCATCACGTGAACTGGAATGACCATAATCACGGTAAGTATAATCTCGTGGTGGTGGTGCATAATCTCTTGTATCACGAGAACTTGGGTAATCTCTGCTTGAATAGCTGTCTTTAGTAGAATACCCATCATCTCTTGGGTACAAATAAACATCTCTACGAGAGGGGAGCGGTTCCCTTCGAGGTGGACCTCCGTAACTATCTCTTCCACGTGATAGAGGAGCTCTTCCTCCCATGCCACTGCTGCTGCGAACTAGTCCTGAAGGTGCAGATCTCTTAGGAGAAGGACCCCCACTTCTTGGTGGTGGTCCTCTTTTCACTGGGAGTGGTCCCCTGGAAGAACTCATGTTAAAATGCATGGAATATCCACCGTCATCCATGTGTCCTCCTCGTGAAGGAGGTCCCCTGGTTCCTCCACTTCCTCCTCTTCCAGCTCTAAAACCTCGTGGAGGACCTCTACTTCTTGGAGGTGGGGGCGGTCCATGTCTACCTCTTTCAAATGATGGTTTGGTGGCTTGTTCCACCTTGATGGCTTTTCCATCTAATGACTTTCCATTCATGTCTCTGGCTGCATCCTTAGCATCTGCTGGGCTTTCAAAGGTGACAAAAGCAAATCCTCTTGATTTGTTAGTTTCACGGTCTTTTATCAAGAGTACTTCCACTATTCGTCCATATTTGCCAAATACTGTTTCAAGAGCTTTCTCATTTGTTTCCGTATTAAGCCCACCAATGAAGAGCTTTCCCGGGCGATCTGCTTCCACCATTTTTTTTTTTTTTTTTTTTTTTTGCCGGTGAGTCGGAGGGGTGACAATGGGTTCAAGCTCCAAGGAGCTCGCTGACAGGGGCTTCCTAGCAACTCAGCACCAGTGGCGGCTGTCGGGTACGAGGACTGAACTGCGAAGTCGCTAGCACTACTGCGCAATCTGGATGCTTTTTAAGGGATGACTATCCATTCAAAAAACCAGGAAAATTACTTTCTTTTACCACTAGATGGCAGAGGAAAACAACAGAATGTTCCTGTAATGGTGGAAGAAATGAAAGTAAAACTCAGAAGTGGAAATGTAAAGCAGGGAAAGATGCTTAAAGATACATAAAGAAAAAATGCAATTATATTAAGCTCAAAAGTGTGTATAATTAACAGGAACCCTTTTGTTGTAGCTTTTTTTTTTTTTTTTTTTTTTTTGTAGACAGAGTTCCACACAGTCGCCCAGGCTGGAGTGCAGTGGTGCAATCTTGGCTCACTGCAACCTCTGCCTCCCAGGCTCATGCGATTATTGTGCCTCAGCCACCTGAGTAGCTTGGATTGCAGGCATGCACCACCACACCTGGCTAATTTTTGTATTTTTAGTAGGGGGGTTTCACCATGTTGGCCATGCTGGTATCGAACTCCTAGCCCAAGTGATCCGCCTGCTTCGGCCTCCCAAAGTGTTGGGATTATAAGGGTGAGCTACCATGGCTGGTCTTAACTGGAACTTTGAAACAACATATATTTTGTTACTTTATTTTATAAAGAATTATTTGTGCCTGATACGCTGTAACTAACATCTGTTGACTGAACAGATCTGCTGAGTGAAAGGGAAACAATTTGGACTCCCTCTGAGAGATAATATATTTGGGGAAAAATTGTACTTCAATAGAAGACTATTCACTGGCCACAGCACAGCTTTAGAGCTGATATTTGTAGGGCTAGAATTTGCCTTTGAGTTATTTTGCGCTTTTGTAAATTGAAGCTAAGTGATAGGCATGCAAACTCTGGTTCTAGCATTTTGATTACCTTCCTTCTACCCTGTAGAAAAAACAGTTTTGCCTTCGTTTGCAATCCAATTCCTTTACTACATATAAATTTGTACTTTTTGACTTTCCCTCTGTACTGGTTATAACTTCTGTCTGGTTACCTCATATCACATGAGTAAAATAAAAATCTTTGGCACACGCTTGTTTTTATATTTGTATGAGTCATGATTTAACCTTTTTCCAAAAATTATCTTTTAACAATTACTTCAGAGAAACAAGCTTATTGGAAACAAGGCTTTCTCTAAACCCGAGAGCTGATAACATAGGTAAACACATGGCTGGAATGCCAGAAATGGAGTCAGGCCAAGCAGAGAACAAAAAGTCTGATTTATTCTCTCAAAAAAAAAACTGGGTTCAAGTCAAGACCTTGGAAGAGTGAGTAAGTGAAGGGAGTGTGTGAGTATTGTCCTCACCCATATCAATAGGCCTGGGGCCCTTTGGCTTGCCTACACTGTGTAATCTCAGTCCCCCCAATGACAGCTATAATTGAATCAGAGTTGGACAGAGTCAGGCTGAACCGATCAGGACAACTGGAAGTTTGGGTTTGAGGTTGAGAAACAGGTTGTTTCTGCTGGGCACACGAAACAGGAAGATTGGTAAGTCTGAATCTGGGCGAGTCTGTGCTCAGTCCCTCACACACATGCCATGTTCTGATGCCAAAAATACACCTACGTTCTAAGAATGTTGTTCAAGGTTGTTTAATGCAAAGAGCTTTCAAGCCAGATAGATCTTAGTTCAAAGGTAAACATCAAAACTCCTAGTGTGTGAAGTAGGCAGTTTACCTGATGTCTCTGAAATTCAGTTTCCTTATTTGCTAAGCAGGAAAATGAATACCTGCCCCAAGTAAGTGCTATGGTAATTAAATGAGGCAAAGCCATAAGCGGAAAAATATAGTTCATGGCATACAATATATATACTAGTGCCCACTCAGAAAGTAGAAAAGATTCTCTTAGATACAAGTAGGATGAGTAACTTTGCACTAAAGGAGGCAAAGAAATGTTGGGTATGGACTAAACGTACAAAAGGTAATACTTTCGCGTCAAAAGAGAGGGTTGGGCTGGACACGGTGACTCATGCCTGTAATCTCAGCACTTTGGGAGGTTGAGGAGGGTGGATCGCTTGAGCCCAGGAGTTTGAGACCAGTCTGGCCAACATGGCAAAACCCCGTCTCTACAAAAAATACAAAAATTGGCCAGGAGTGGTGGTGGGCACCTATAGTCCCAGCTACTCAGGAGGCTGAGGCAGGAGAATCGCTTGAACCCAAGAGGTGGAGGCTGCAGTGAGCCGAGATTGTGCCATTATATTCCAGCCTGGGCAGCAAGAGTAAGACTCTGTATGAAAAAAAAAAAAAAAAAAAGAGAAAGAGAGACAGTTGACTTCTAAGGAAGGACAGACCTAAGGAAAAGGTTTTGTCCAGTGTTGCTTTTGTGCTTCTCTGGTGGACATTTAAATTTTAGAATCTCTTTAAAAAAAAAAAATTAATAGACCATTTTAGGTCCAGGCACGGTGGCTCATGCCTGTAATCCCAGTACTTTGGGAGGCTGAGGCGGGCGGATCATGAGGTCAGGAGATGGAGACCATCCTGGCTAACACGGTGAAACCCCATTTCTACTAAAAATACAAAAAATTAGCCAGGTGTGGTGGCAGGTGCCTGTAGTCCCAGCTACTTGGGAGGCTGACACAGGAGAATGGTGTGAACCTGGGAGGCAGAGGTTGCAGTGAGCTGAGATCGTGCTACTGCACTCCAGCCTAGGCGACAGTGCGAGACTCCGTCTCAAAAAAAGAAAAAAAACCACAGGCTATTTTTTAGTGCAGTTTTAGGTTCGTGCCAAAATTGAACAGAAAGTACAGGGAGTTCCCACATACTCCCTTGACACCCCCTCTATCACATGTCACCCTTTGTTAGACTAACCTTCATTTCAGGTTTAGTCCTTCAGATTGCAATTTTTTTTTTTGTTTTGTTTCAGACGGAGTCTCACTCTGTCACTCAGGCTGGAGTGCAGTGGCCCCCTGTCAGCTCACTGCAACCTCTGCTTCCTGGGTTCAAGTGATACTCCTGCCTCAGCCTCTCTACTAACTGGGATTACAGGTGCCCACCACCACACCCGGCTAATTTTTGTATTTTTAGTAGAGATGGCGTTTCACCGTGTTGGCTGGGCTGGTATCAAACTCCTGACCTCAGGTGATCTGCCAGCCTCGGCCTCCTAAAGTGGTGGGATTACAGGCATGAGCAACTGCACCTGGCCCAGATTGCAATTTGTATTCCATCTGGTTTTCTAGTCTTCTTTCATTAATAATCTATCAACTGCTTATCTTCAACAAATTCTTCTTTATATAAGACTTCCTAGGGAAACTACTCAGCATGGATGCATGTCACACATTTGTCAAAACTCATTTGTGAAATCTTTGCTTCTTTCCTTCTTTCTCTTTCTATCAGTCATCTATCCATCAACATTCACTGGCATTCTGGCACTAGAGGATAATATAAAATTACCTTCCAATTTCTAACTCTTTAAGATCTAGGTGCTAAAAGAGAGGACCAAAAAAGATTTTTATTCTGAGTTTCTCTCTTTTCTTTTTTTCTCTTCTTGTTGTATTGCAGTACATTTTTTTCTTTTCTTTTCTTTCTTTCTTTTTTTTTTTTTTTTTTGAGACAGCATATCACTCCTATCACCTAGACTGGAGAGCAGTGGTGCAAACATAGCTCACTGCAGCCTCAACTTCCTGGGCTCAGGTGATTCCCCCACCTCAGCCTCACAAGTAGCTGGGACTACAGCAGTGTGCCCGGCTAATGTTTTGTATGTTTAATAGAGATGGGGTTTTGCCATGTTGCCCAGGCTGGTCTTGAACTCCTTGTCTCAAGCAATCCACTGGCCTCAGCCTCCCAAAGTGCTGGGACTGCAGGTGTGAACCACCACGCCTCACCTACATTTTTCCTTTAGCATTCAAAACATTCTTTAAAATTAGAGAATACGTAAAATGTTTTTGTAAAAAAGCAAGTAATACAGGAAAGTACAGTCTATCCTCCATTCTATTCCCTCACTTGGAGGTAACCTTCCCAGTAGGTTTTCAATGACATTAAGGATGATGTGGTTGACACAAATATTCTAAGTAGGTTCACAGTAACTTATCTGGCTGGTTCTGACAACTCTTTCTTGATTTAAACTTATCACTGTTGCTTTTGTAACACTGGCCAGTGTTTTTCATTTGCCCAGCAATAGGAAGAATACTTATCTCTTTATCCCTGTGCGATTATTTTAAATGCAAAGCCTCTGATGAACTATAGATAGTTTTTCAGTGTAGTTAAAATGATACAAACACTTTGGCAGTTACTTAATTAAACATAAAGCTACCACACAACCCAACCATTCCACTGCTAGGCATGGAGAGGATTTAGTGCTATCCCAAATGGTCCACAAGTCTGAATAATGCATTGTTAGTGGTTCTTGCCTGGGACGCACATCAGAATCACCTGGAAAGATTTTTCAAAATACATTCCAGATATGTAGAATCAGAATGCATAATGGTGGGCCCTGGTATACGTAGTCTAATAAAAGTTCCACAAACGAGGATTCTGCACACAAATGCCCTTTTAGTGCCATGGTTTCATATGATCACCTTGGTGAAGCACACCCACTTCCTTGGCTTCAATCAACTTCTATGTTGGGAGAGGGCCTGAAAAAGGTGGTCACGGTGGCATTAAAGAGGAGAGAATTCAAGACAGTTATGAGGTAGAATTCATAGGATTTACATATAGAAGACACTGATGATGGTTTTTATGAAAATTTTAAACCATTGAGAAAATTTTAAACCAGTTGAGAGATTAGAATTAGGTTGAACATAAAATTGCCAATATTCAACCATTTATGACAAAAATGGCACTTCATATGCCAAAAATGGAATTTTCATACAAAAATAGCAATTTCATATATTTTAACCTAATATAAAACACTCATATGCACACTACCCGGATTCAGTAATTCTCAAGATTTTGCCTCCTTTTTTTTTTTCTTTAATTGCTGAGTAATTTTAAAGCAAATCTTAGACCTTAAGTCATTACACTCCTACATACTTGGCATATATCTCAAAAGTATTGCCGCTTATATAACTGCAATTTCATTACCACACCTCACCAACAATAATTTCTTGTTATCATCTAATACCCAATCCACATTCTTATCTCTCTGATTGTCTTTAAAAAATGCATTTTGGTTGACTGAATAAAGTTCCTAAAGCAGATGTACGCATTGTATTTGGTGGTTATAGTTTTTAAACCTTTTTCCATCCCTGAGCAGTCCTCCTGAGATATCCTCTCCTACTTTTTTTCCCATGCCACTGGACTTATATTCATAACTTGAACAGTTTTGTGAAGACAAAAATGAGGTAATGAATATATAATGACCAGCACATTGCCCGATCCACAGACAGGCAAGCAGTTGCTCAGTGAATGTTAATTCTAGTCAACGACAAGAGACACCTCCATCATATATAATAGAAATGTTCATTTCAATAAAATATTTGTAAAAAAGCATCTGAAGAATTACATAAAGAATTACGTATTTTTTGGACAGTGCAGAATATGTACAATAATTTATCTGTAAGTAAGCAATACCTACAGCAGAAGCAGAGAATCCGAGGATTTTGGAAGAAGAAATTGTCTTCAGGAATTTTGCTCTACCACTAGGAAAGCAGAGGCTCCTCTGGGCCAAAAACATGCTATTAAATAAAAGAAAAGTTGAGAAGAGGAATAAATATATGATGGGTACATCATTATCAGACACTTACCCCAGCTGGTATATCATAAGCTTACGTAAAATCCAAGCAAATATTTTTGATAAGTGAGCTTACTTTCTTTCAAGTTTTCTTTCTATGATATAATCTCTCATCACTGGAAGTATTCTAATAAATGTATTCTTCCTTATACAAATTTATATTCACATCATTTCAAACTAGAGAGCTGTAAGAATATTCTTAATTCAGAAACCAAGGCTTTAATTTAGTCAAGAGCATTAAATTTCAGTAAGTGAAAGTTCCATTTCTAGCAGCCATAAAATCCAGAGTATTTCAATCTAGGAACGACTCAAATTTCAGAATCCTCTGAATAACAGTCACTAGTAAAAGCACAATTTGTAACAGTAAATTAAAGTTGTTAGGAACAATTATTTAAAAAGTTATTTGAAAAGATGAATGATAGTAGGTCTTTGATAAATAGAAAGAATATATGAGTGAATCTTAGGTTATTCTGAAGGTACTTCCTCCAACAATTCCCGCAAGCCATTTTAGTGGATTCCAGTGGCATGATAGGCATGCATTCTGAATTGCTTCTCTACCTGTAAGGAAATTGATATCCATCATGGGTAAATGGAGGAAGATTAAGGCAATGAAACTCTATTATAATAATACTGCTACTTGGAAGTGGAAAGAAAACCCAGTTTTCTAAAAACATTCAGGCAAATAGATATTTCTCATAAGGTTTTACTCTGAGAATGTTGTTCTCTTAAGCCTCTTAAGTGTAAGGCTGCTATATCAGTGGATGGCATTTCGTCTAACAGTTATCAAACCTTAGAGAAAAGAGACCCAATCTATGGAAACTAAATGGAACTTCTACATAAAATGCTAACAAATCAAACCCAGTAGAATACAAGAAGAATAATACATCATGACCAAGGGGGGTTGGGTTTATATAAGAAACCTATTAATGTGATTCACCACATTAAGAGATTAAAGTCGAATTCAATCTTAAGAAGTTTCTATCTGTAGTCAAGTTATGGACTCCTGCTGGGCCTCAGTTTCTCCATTTTTCACAATAGATGAATAAATTAATAAGATTTGAGTTAAAGCAAGCAGGTAGAGGGAACCCTCTACAGACATAAAGATACAATGGAATTTGCTGATTACGGCACAACAGTCCCAAAAGACAACAGTTGAAACTTTGGAAAGTGGAAGAGAAAGGAAAAGCTGGGTCAGTCGCCAGGAAGTACACTGCATGATAGAGGTAATGTGCTAATAATAAAAGCAAGTGAGCTTGGAGTGCAGCTTCTGGGAGATTTCACCCCAGACTAGGTGAGCCATACTCTCTAGGTACCAGGCATTTTATTAAGTAAACACATTTTGAGCAGCATTTTCTAATGCAATCAACACTGCATATATATATTGACCAATGAGATAAATACATTAAATTTAGATGTCACCGAAAGGTTGGAGAAAATAAAAAGGTATATGGCTCTTAATTCTAAACAATAGTTTCATTGTATTTTTCTCCCTAAAAACAACTTCTGTGAAGAAAACCTGGCAACTTATGAATCAGGATGATCTATGTGATCTAATTATAGCATATTATGCATAAAGTCTACATTCCAAAACGCACGATCTATAGAAATGAAACTGTCGATTTATTATCAATGGGTTAGACTGTTTAAAATGAAGATTCAGAAGGCACGCTTGGCAGATTTGGGGGTGGCCTGAAGCTGAGAAAGCTGGTGAATTTTTGAGGGCCGAATATAAAGCTAAAAGGCAGACAAGGCAGTCAAAATAAATCTTATGAAGCTTAAAGCTCCAGACTTAAATCCAAATGATCAATTTATACTTTACACATGGGGAGGAGAGGTAGGAAGAGATTTAATTTGACAAAGCCCAGAACATCTGTGTTAACTGCAAAGTTCAAGCAAGATTAACATGAGGCAAAAAGGGCTACAGCTAATAATGCGCCGCCCACACTGTTACAAGAGTCCGACCACTGGAAAACTGATTTTCCTTTCATACTCTACCTTGTTAGTTTGCTTCTAGAATGTTTATAAGGTTCACTGATACAACACACGTAATCTAGGCGGTGAACAAAGTCCTGGACGGGGGAGTACTGTGGAAGGATGGGCTTCAAAGCTAAGTCTTTAGAACAATAGCGGAAAGGATTGGCCAAAGTTGGGCAGCACATGATTTAAGGAGTCACCAGCCTGAAACTGCTGAAAAACTGTTCTACGAAAATGGGATTCGTGTAACTATAAAATTCTCCAGAGGGAAAGCACTGTGGCTGCCTGCGTGATACCAGGAATTCGGTTTTAGCTCCCGAGGTCAGACTTCCTAAGGGCTGACCTGCAGCCCCAGTCCTCCTCAGGTGGCCGCTAAGGAGCCATGCGTGGGAGAAGCGAAGGAAGGCCATTTCTGCGCCACTTGACTCCAAAAGCAACAGACTTGACTACTTTTCTCTGTTAACTACAGATGTTGGATTCTGCTAAGCTTCATTTATAAGGCAACGTAACAGCCTTGGTAACCTCCTTTTGGAATTTTTTTTTTTTTTTTTTTTTTTTTTTTTTGAGACGGAGTCTCGCTCTGTCGCCCAGGCTGGAGTGCAGTGGCGCAATCTCGGCTCACTGCAAGCTCCGCCCACGGGCTCACGCCATTCTCCTGCCTCAGCTTCCCAAGTAGCTGGGACTACAGGCTCCCGCCACGATGCCCGGCTAATTTTTTGTATTTTTCACAGTGTTAGCCAGGATGGTCTCGATCTCATGACCTCACGATCCGACCGCCTCGGCCTCCCAAAGTGCTGGGATTATAGGCGTCAGCGTCTTTTGGATTTTTTAATTAGAAGTCCCAAAGTCACTCTTCTCAGACTACCTTCTAAAAGCCCAAACAGCGAAATCAAGAGTAAAAGCGCCAAGACGGTGACCGGGCCTAGGGGATCCCTCTTGGAGGCCAGTCACCTCGGCGCCTTCCCCTCAAACTGTTAATCCAGGGCCGACTCCCTGCAGCCGCCCCAGCAGGCGGCCCCCGCGTGACTCAGGCAAGAGCAGCCCGGCCTCCGTCCCCTCGCCCCGCATGCCGGAAAGGCCCTCATCAGTCCGCACGGAAGCGCCGCGCCGAGCCGGGTCGCGCGCCCTCCCCACTCACCTATCTGGTGCGGGAACCTTGCTTCTCCAGGCTCGAGACCCGCCTGGGCTTGAGGGTCTAGCTGGGCGGGATTCGGACGCGGGGGGCGGAGCCGGGGCACGGATTGACTGGGGTTTGCACTCAGTGCGCGCTTTGGCTGAGGGCTAGGCCGTGATCTCTAGGCTGGAAAAGACTGGATAAGGGGTGTTTTTTTGGGAGGGGAGGGTCGGGATTTGGTGGGTTCCGGGCTTGTGGGAACAATGGGGCGGGCCGGGGGCGAGCCCGGATGTGGCCAGGGATTGGCTGTGGAGTGTGACTCACGGCGCGCGTTGACTGTGGAGTCCGCCGCGATCGCGGACCGGATGGAAATGGAGGAGGGAAGGGGTGGGGGCAGCGCGTTGGGCTTGAGTGAGGAAGGGGACAAGATGGAGGCGGGCCTGGACGTGGCCGGGGATTGGCTATGGGTCTCAGGGAACTCATTGGCTGTGGAGTCGGCCGGGATCACGTGCAGGTTCAGGCACGCATAGGTGCGGGGCTGGAGTTAGTGGGGCGGGGACTTGGATATGGGTATGGAATTTGGGCCCAGGGCTCGAATCGGTTGTATGCGACTGATCGGGTTGGGGCAGGTTATAGGACGAGTACTGGTTTGCAAGGATGGGCAAGCTATGGGGCCGCTGGGCTTGTACAAGTGGAGGGGTCGGGTTAGAATAACTTTGGAAGGTTCCTGAGAGAGGGCAATGCCAGAGTGAGTGTGAAAAGGGATTCCTAGATGCATTTGTCATTTGAGATGGGGGTGAGGGGTTAAAAAGCGGAAAGGAACTTATTTTCCTTGATATGAGTTTGATGAGCAAGCTAAGAATGAAAGGGACATGTGAGACTGAAGGAGGAAGAAAAATTACACTAAAAAGCAAAAAAGAAAAGTCTCTAGGAAAACAAGGAAGGAACTCACTGGTGACTTATTTGGGGAGGGCAGTGTCAGCGAAAGGAGAGTTTTTGTTAAAAATTGAGTTTTATGTTTGGATTTTTTTCTCTTCTATTTTAAGAGGATGAGAGGCTAGAGGGAGTGGGAGAGGCGTTAGCATTGTTTTTCAGTTCTAAAGGAGGGAACAAAAGTAATCATTGATTAAGGGAATATACTCTTCAGCTAGGTACAGGGAGTTTCAGAAGACGATTAGGTGCATGGAGAAATTATTGTGTACAGGCAGGGGCGAGCCTGATGTGGCTTGGGATTGGCTGTGGAGTGTGACTCAGCATGCATTGGCTGTGAGGTCCACCCCATTGGGGATCATACTACATCTTACCTTTAGGAGGGAGGAAAAGTGCAAGGCTAAAGTTGTAATCGGTAAAGAAGCAACAATCATATTAGCTGGGGGAGGAGGATAGTTTGATATTTTTGTAGTTTGCACAGTGACCTTTTTTAAAATCTGGTTAGGCAAAAATAGTGTGATCTTGTTTGTTGTCTCACTTCATATGATCACAGAATGACCTGGTATTGTGTCCGGACTTGGTGGGTTCTTGGTCTCACGGACTTCAAGAATGAAGCTGCAGACCCTCCCGGTGAGTGTTACAGTTCCTAAAGATGGTGTGTCTGCAGTTTGTTCCTTCAGAGGTTCAGATGGGTCTGGAGCTTCTTCCTTCTGGTGGGTTCATAGTCTCACTGTCAGGAGTGAAGCTGCAGACCTTCCCGGTGAGTGTTACAGCTCACAAAGGCAGCATGGACTCACAGAGTGAGCAGCAGCAAGACTTACTGCAAAGAGCAAAAGAACAAAGCTTCCACAGTGTGGAAGGGGATCTAGGTTGCCACTACTGGCCCGCGCAGCCTGCTTTTATTCCCTTACCTGGCCACATCCACATCCTGCTGATTGGTCCATTTTAAAGAGAGGTGATTGGTCCACTTTATAGAGAGCTGATTGGTCCGTTTTGACAGAGTGCTGATTGGTGCATTTACAATCCTTGAGCTAGACACAGAGTCACAGAGTGCTAGTTAGCTAGATACAGAGTTAGCTAGATACGGAGTACCAATTGGTGTATTTACAAACCTTGAGCTAGACACAGAGTGAGTGCTGGTTGGTGCGTATATAATCCTTGAGCCAGACACAGTCACAGAATGGTAGTCCTCCAAGTCCCCAGTAGGTTACCTAGATACAGAGGGTATTCACAAACCTTGAGCTAGACACAGAGTAGTGATAGGTGTATTTACAAACCCTGAGCTAGACACAGAGTGCTGATTGGTGTGCATACAATCCTCTGGCTAGATACAAAAGTTCCCCATCCCCATCCAGCTCAGGAGCCCAGCTGGCTTCACCTAGTGGCTCCTGCACCAGGGCTGCAGGCAGAGCTGCTCGCCAGTCGGGAGCCACGCCTGCACTCCTCAGCCCTTGGGCTGTCCATGGCACCGGGCACCACAGAGCAGAGGGTGGCGCCCGTTGGGGAGGCGGGAGCCCACCGCAGGCCGGGAGCTCAGACATGGCGGGCTGCAGGTCCCAAGCCCTGCCCCGCCTGGAGGCAGCTAAACCCGGCGAGATTTTGAGTGCAGCACTGGCCCGCCGGCACTGCTGGGGGACCCGGCGCAACCTCTGCAGCTGCTAGCCTGGGTGCTAAGCCCCTCACTGCCCTGGGCCTGTGGTGCCAGCCGGCTGCTCCGTGTGCAGGGTGCTGAGCCAGAGCTGGCACCTGCGCGGGCGCCCCCAGAACTCACACCTCACCGCGAGCACAGCCCCGGTTCCCACCCACGCCTCTCCTCCCTCCACACCTCCCCGCAAGCAGAGGGAGGAGGCTCAGGCCTCAGCTAGCCCAGAGAGGGCTCCCACGGTGCTGTGGCGGGGTGAAGGGCTCCTCAGGCCCGGCCAGAGTGGACGCTGAGGCCGGAGGCCGAGGAGTCGCTGAGAGTGAGGGCTGCTAGCACATTGTCACCTCTCAGTATGATGTTAGTGTTTTGTGAGATTGTTATGTTTTAACAGGGGAACACCACAGCCAATTCCTAACAACACTGAAGTGTCAGTTCCGTTGGTGACACCAAGGGCTATTTTTCTTTTTCTCATATTTACCAAATACGAATTGCATACATAGATGCTGAGGCAACTGGAAAGAATGAGGTAGAGAAAACATGTGTCTTAAACCTTACATTCTGGTAGGGAGAGACAAGCAGTAGACAAGTAAGTATAAAAAATGATTTTAGAGGGTGACATGTGCTATGAAAGAAGAAATGATGGGTGGAGATAGCTGTAAATTTAAATAGGATGGTCAGGAAGGCTTTTTTGAGGACGTGACATTAGAATTCAGAATTGAATGATAAGGAATCAGACTTGCAAAAATGATTATGGAACAGGAAATAGGAGTTGAAAAGGCCCTGAATGTAGAAAAAGGCCCTGTAAGTGAGTCCTTGAAATTACTAGCTAATTGGTCGGGCACGGTGGCTCACGCCTGTAATCCCAGCACTTTGGGAGGCCAAAGCGGGTGGGTGGATCATCAGGTCAGGAGTTCGAGACCAGCCTGACCAACATGGTGAAACCCTGTCGCTACTAAAAATGCAAAAAATTAGCCTGGCGTGATGGCGCGTGCCTGTAATCCCAGCTACTCAGGAGGTTGAGGCAGGAGAATCACTTGCACCCGGGAGGCAGAGGTTGCAGTGAGCCAAGACTGTGCCACTGTACTTCAGCCTGGTGGACAGAGTGAGACTCTGTCTCAAAAAAAAAAAAAAAAAAAAAAGAAAGAAAAAGAAAAAGACATTACTAGCTAATAGGTATATTACCCTTATATCTTGTTTTCTAAATAAAAAAATTACCCTTATACCCTAATATTACCCTTATATTACCCTTATACCCTTGTTTTCTGAATAAAAAATTACCCTACCCTTATTTTCTGAATAAAAAATTATGTAGATTAGGCCTTTTTCCTTGCCTCATCTAAAGAACTAAAAATATTCTGAAATATAGCAGAGAGAAGGTAGTATAGCATAATGGATAAGTCAAATTGCCTGGTTCAAATTCCACCTCTGCCATTTTCTAGCTGTGTTACCTTGGGCAAGTTATTTTATTTCTCTGTGCTTCAATTTCCTCAATTGTAAAAAGTGAATAATAGAACCTTACCCAGAGTGTTATTGTAAGGATTAAATGATTTAATAAATCAGTCAAACAACTAAAACAAAACCAACAATACTTAGGGAGTACTCAATCTTTAATAAGTACTGTAACATTGGTCGTTACAAAAAAGGGAAAGAGAAACTTTAGGATGGGGCTGCTATTTATCCCCCACTATTTGATACTGTCTTCTATTTTTTAAAAAAACTTTTTTTGTGGGTCACAATCCCTTTTTAAATCTGTAGTAATAGAGTCCCCAAGTTTCAGCAATGTACCTGGGTGCATGATACAAAGAATGCATTTCCACCCTCTGTTATGGCTAAGTTGGCTGTATGACCAAATTGTGACCAATGGCATATAAATGGGAGCTGTATGTGCAGCTGCCATGAAATGTCTTAAAGGAGTGGTAGGCCCTTCTTGTTCCCTTGGTTTGCAGTTTACCTGCCAGTTTGGGTGCAGGGTACAGGTCTAAGATGCCTGCAGCCCTCTTGGACCACCATATGGAATCTACAAGTTCAAGATGATCAGATGATCTAGTACAATAGAATGAGAGAGAACGATCCTGAGCCCTGACATCATGGAGCCACCACTCCAGCTTTGGACCAACTATCTATATTTGTGGTTAAAGAAATCAACTTCAATTTTGTTTAACTCTTTTACATTTGTTTCCTGAAGTGTAGCCACAGTTTGCCTGTAATTGTTTACTGACTACTATTCTAGTTTGATTCCCAAAGGTATTCCGCTTTACTTTTACATAAGTCTTCCAGGTGACAATAGAGGAGTGAGGGAGGAAAACAAGTTGGATGACAGTAGCAATGCCTCATTATCTGAAAATGCTGCTGAAGAGGTATCTGTGACTTCTAGGTACTAAGAGTCAAGGAGGCAGGACTACATTTCCTTTATCTTATAACCCTACAGTGGTACTAAGTAGGACCTGCTCTAGGAAACAAGACAACTAAGTGTGGGTTTGTAAGTTCCTAAAGACTTTTCCACCTTATAATCCTGCTCTAAAGAATTATGTTCAGTTTTCAGTCTCATGTAACTATTTTAAATGCAATATTTATGTGTGTGTATCAGAATATTAAACTAATGTTTCCTAGCCAGATAATAATCGCTATACAGACATTAGTTCAACCATTTCAAAAAGATAATAGAAATTGTACACTTAATCCATGGAAAGGCTGATCGGGGTAAATATGCATCTTATTTATCTGTTGTCTGTCTATCCACATACACGTTTGGCTGGATTGATAGCAACTTAACTGTTAGAATTTGTGATTTGAATCAGATAATCTTTACAGTCTTTGAACAATTTTTAAAAGGGGAAAATGAATTTTGACTTTACAAATCAGTTTGGCAGCAGAATATACATTCCTCTTATCTGTACATGGCACATACTCTAAGGTTGACCACATGCTCAACCATAACGCAATTCTCAACAAACTGAAAAAAAACTGAAATAATACCAGCCACACTCTAGGACTACAGTACAGTAAAAACAGAAATCAATACCCAGAATACCTCTCAAAACTATACAATTACATGGAAATTAAACACTCTGCTCCTGGGTGACATTTGGGTAAACAATGAAATTAAGGTAGAAATCAAAAAAGTCTTTCAAACTAGTGAAAAAAAAGATACAACATATCAGAATCTCTGGAACACAGTTAAAGCAGGTGTAAGAAGAAAGTTTATAGTGCTAAACACCTACATCAAGAAGTTAGAAAGATCTCAAACGAACAACCTGACATTACACCTACAGGAACTAGAAAAACAAGAGCACATCAACTCCAAAGCTAGCAACAGAAAAGAAATGACCAAAATTAAGCTGACTGAATGAAACTGAGGTGCAAAATCCATACAAAAGATCAATGAAACCAAAAGTTGTTTCTTTGGAAGAATAAATAAGATTGGAAGACTATTAGATAAATAAGGAAAAAGAAGATCCAAATAAACACGATCAGAAGTGACAAATGTGACACTACCATTGACCTTACAGAAAAAAAAAAACAAAACCCAGACACTATTATGAACTCCTCTATGCACACAAACTAGAAAACCTAGAAGAAATGGATAAATTCCCAGAAACATATAGCTTCTCAAGAATGAAGCAGGAAGAAATTGAAACCCTGAACACACCAATAATGGGCTCCAAGTTGAATCAGTAATAAAATACCTACCAACAGGAAAAACCTGTGGACCAGATGGATTCACAGCCAAATTCTACCAGATGTATAAAGAAGAGCTGTCAATAATCCTACTGAAATTATTCCAGAAAAATCAAGGAGGAGGGACTCCTTACTAACGCATGAGGTCAGCATCAGTCTGGTATCAAAACCTGGCAGAGACACAGCAAAAAAAGAAAACTTCAGGCCAACACCTCTGACGACTACAGACACAAAAGTCCTCAGCAAAATACTAACAAATCAAATCCACCAACTCACCAAAAAGCTAATCCACCATAACCAAAAGGCTTTATTTCTGGGGTGCAAGGTTAGTTCAAAATATCCAAATTACACATCAAAACTACAATGAGGTATCATCTCACCCCAGTTAAAATGGCTTACATTCAAAAGACAGGCAATAACAAATTCTAGGAAGGATGTGGAGAGAAGGGAAGCCTCATACACTGTTGGTAGGAATGTAAATTAGTACAGCTACTGTGGAGAATAGTTTGGAGGTTCCTGAAAAGCAAAACAAAACAAAAACCTAAAAACAGAGCTACCATATCATCCAGGAATCCCACTAGTGGGTATATACCCAAAAGAAAGGAAATCAGTATATCAAAGGGATGTCTTCACCCCCATGTTTATTGCAGCAGTGTTCACAATGCTGGCCCAAAGTTAGTGCTACATGCTTCATGCCAGTTAGATCCCTAGAGCAATGTTAGGAATATTAATCAACACCAGCTTCTCTAGGTCTTTAAAGAGGCAATACTGATTAAATCCTTTGTGGGGAGTAGAGGGAGAAGATTCTATTATAAATAGCACAAGAATATACATAATTATCAAACTCGTGAAATAATATGATGTTTAATAATTAAATGGTAAACTTTCAGGGAGAAGTGTTAGGAATGGAGTTGGTGTGATAAAGTGTGTATAAGATGTTCATTATTTTTTAAAAATTATTTATTGTATATATATGTGCCTGGCAACCTTTCTAGACTTTACTGATGCCGTGAGGAACAAAAAGACAAAGACCCTGCCCGCTGGACCTTGTTTTCTAGTAGGGAGGGGAGACAGGCAGTAAGTTTAAACAAACTCATCAGTAATATAAGGTAGTGATAAAATATTGTGAGGAAAAATAAAAATTCTGGTCACTAGATGGTGCTCATGGCTTTCTTAATTTCTTTCACTTATCCAGTACATTCAAATGGAGGGATGCTGACTGCCTGTATTAAAGTTGTGTTTGGGGCCAGGTGCAGTGGCTCATAACTGTAATACCAGCACTTTGGGAAGCTGAAGTGGGAGGCTGGCTTGAGCCCAGGAGTTCAAGATCAGCCTGGGCAATATAGCCGGGGCTTGTATCTATTATTACTATTTTAAGGTTGTGTTTGGGTCAAAGTAATAGGTTCTTTCTTTTGCTGTCTCCCTTCTCCCAATTTTTATTTGTTTAAATTTGTTTTTTATTTTTTAGAGACAGGGTCTCATTGCTGTGTTGCCCAGGCTGGAGTGCAGTGGTGGGATCATAGCTCATGGCAGCCTCGAACTCCTAGGCTCAAACAGTCCTCCTGCCTCAGCCTTCCAAAGGGCCGAGATTACACGCATGCACCACCATGCTCAGCCTCCTTAGAGATTTTCAAGGACTTTTTTTTTTTTTTTTTTTTTTTTTAAGAGGCAGGTCTTGCTCTGTTGTCCAGGCTGGTCTCGACTTCCTGGCCTTATGCAATCCTTCCTCCTTAGCTTCTCGAGTATCTGGGACTACAGGCACACACTACCATGCCTGACTGGATTTCTCTCCCTTCCCTTCCCTTCCCTTCCCTGCCCTGCCCTGCCCTCCCCTCCCCTCCCCTCCCCTCCCCTCCCCTGCCCTTCCCTCCCCTTCCCTTCCCTTCCCCTTTCTTTTCTGGAATTGACTGATAAGGTGAAATAGGACTAAGACATACTAAAGAGCTGTATGAACTATCTTGGTATAGGGGGATTAGATTAACTCCCTAAATCCTAGATATGCTCTCCCGTCAATTTCCTGGGCATTTAACTTTCTTTCATTTATTTAATATATGTATTCAGCATAGACTTTTAGCTCTTTAAGAGAGAAACACAACCATGTTTCCTAGTCCTTGGAGGAGTATCTTGTAGATAACAAATATCTTCAATGAATAAATTCCTCTAGCCTAAGCAATTGTTGTTTTCTATGTAGTCTTACCTAACTTCCTGAAAGGACTGTTTTAGAGTTAGACTGGGGAGAAATCTATATAATAAGACATGGGAGAACGTTGAAGTTAGTCTTTGTTAAGGCTAATTCTAGAAAGAAGGTCTTGAACCTTCTTTTTTTTTTTTTTTTTTTTTTTTTTTGAGGCGGAGTTTCGCTCTGTCGCCCAGGCTGGAGTGCAGTGGCCGGATCTCAGCTCACTGCAAGCTCCGCCTCCCGGGTTCACGCCATTCTCCTGCCTCAGCCTCCCGAGTAGCTGGGACTACAGGCGCCCACCACCTCGCCCGGCTAGATTTTTGTATTTTTTAGTAGAGACGGGGTTTCACCGGGTTAGCCAGGATGGTCTTGATCTCCTGACCTCGTGATCCGCCCGTCTCGGCCTCCCAAAGTGCTGGGATTACAGGCTTGAGCCACCGCGCCCGGCCTTGAACCTTCTTTTCTACTGTGAGTAGAAGGAACATTATAAGAACTACAGGGTGATGGAATCTAAGCAGATACAGGAATTGTAATCCATCCTGACAGTCTCTTGGTCTTTTAGTATATTTTAGTAGTATATTTTAGTAGTAGTATATTTTAGTAGTTTTTAGTATACAGATCCTGTTCATGCTTTGTTAGATTTATATCTATTTATTCCTTTTTTTTGGTAGGTGTTGTAAATAGTATCATTTTTAAAACTTTGGTTTCCAGTTGTTCTTTGCTTATATACAGAAACTGTTGAAGGTTGATTTTGTGTGCTGACCTTGTATCTTTTGACTGTATTAAATTCATTTATTAGTTCTAAGAGTTTTATTGTAGATTACCTGGGATTTTCTACATAGGCAATCATGTTGCCTGCAAATAAGGACATTTTTATTTGATGCTGTCTGATCTATATGCCTTTTATATCCTTTTCTTGCCAAATTGTGCTAACACTTCCAGTTGTACTAACACTTCCATTGTACTAACACTTCCAGTGTAATGTTGAATGGGAGTAGTGAGACTGAACATTCTTGCATTGTTCCTAGATCTGAGGGGCAAAAGATTCAGCCTTTTATCAAGTATGATGTTAGCTGTAGAGTTTTTGCAGATGCCCTTTATCAGTTTGAAGAATTTCATTTCCTCTCCTATTTGCTGAGTTTTCATATGTCATATTTCATATGTCATGTTTTATCAAGCTTCTCCTTTATCTATTTATATAATCATGTGATTTTTTCCCCTTCTTTAGACATTTAGTGTGGTGAATTACACCAGTTGATTTTTGAACTGCTTTACATCTGCAGGATGAATCCCACCGGATTGGTGTGCATTATTTTTGTATATTGCTGGGTTTGATTTGCTAATAGTTTGTCGAGGATTTTTGCATCTATGTTTATGAGGGATAATGGTCTGTAGTTTTCTTTTGTACTGTCTTTGTTTAATTTCGTTATCAGGATAATGCTGTGCTCATATAATGAATTGGGAAATGTTCCCTTTTATATTTTTTGAAAGAAATTATTAAGAATTGGTATTATTGGCCGGGCGCGGTGGCTCAAACCTGTAATCCCAGCACTTTGGGAGGCCGAGACGGGCGGATCACGAGGTCAGGAGATCAAGACCATCCTGGCTAACACGGTGAAACCCCGTCTCTACTAAAAAATACAAAAAACACTAGCCAGGCAAGGTGGCCGGCGCCTGTAGTCCCAGCTACTTGGGAGGCTGAGGCAGGAGAATGGCATAAACCCGGGAGGCGGAGCTTGCAATGAGCTGAGATCCGGCCACTGCACTCCAGCCTGGGCTACAGAGCGAGACTCCGTCTCAAAAAAAAAAAAAAAAAAAAAAGAATTGGTATTATTTGAAAAAATGCTTAGTAAGATTTGCCAGTCAAGAGGAACCATCTGGATGTGGAGATTTGTTTTTCGGATTCTTAACTTTTTTACTCCATTTCAGTTGCTTTAGAAATTATATGAGAGTTCAGGTTATCTATTTTAACTTGGGTGAGTTTTAGTTGCTTGTTTGTGCTTTTTTCAGAAATTAGTCCATTTGTCTGAGTTGTAGAAGTTACACACATAGAGTTGTCAGAATGTTGAAATGTTGATTTTCAGTTTTACTATTTAATGCATCAAAGATTAAAAGTATTTCTTAAATCTTTATGTTTTTGAAAAATTTTTTGGTAGAATCACTTTATTTGGCTTAGTTGATCCTTTGCCTGGTCATTTATAAGACTGATTGGACGGACAGATTTCACTGAGGGATTTCTAATTTTTCTTTTTTTTTTGGTCAGGATCTCAGTATTTGATGTCTCCTTCCCTATAGATCAGAGGAGCTTGTATTTCCTTTCACTAAACTCAGAGAAGGAAAACTAGCAACTTACTACTTAAACAAGAGAAGAAATACTTCTGTAAACTGAAAATATTTTTGGCACAGAGACACATACCATACAGGCCAGCAATTGTAGGCCTTAAGCTGTGGTAGCTTCAGCAAACAGGCAGGAAATAAGGGAAACTTGAAGCACCTTGTCATATAGATAGAGAAAGCTACAGGGTCATTCCAAAAGGACTCCAGAGCCAACTTAATCAGGCTCCCAATGGTCAGTACTCCTGGTTGTAGATCCAGGAACGATGCAAGAAAAGCACAGCATTGCATTGCCCTTTTCTTGTCATTGTTGCACTCAATGACACTCTCAGACCTACTATGTCAGAAAGTCAGAGGAAGGGTAGGGACCAGGGAATCTTTATACTTAATAAGGTGATTTTAATGCCTATCAGGATTGAGGAGCACTGGTGAAAGCAACATGCCTCCTTGGAGAGAGAGCTTTATTTGATTCCTGGAGATATTAAAGAAAAGCACTAAATTAGAAGTCAGATGATATGGAATCGGGTAGGGACATCATGCTACCAAACTAAGGAGGAAGTAACTTAATTTTGCTGAGTTTCAATTTTCTTGTTTTAAATGGTTGATAAAGAAACTATTATTTGGTTTTGAAGGCAGAGTGAAATTTTTCTACTGTGAAGTTTCTTCAATAATAAAAAATGTATTTTATTTAATCCTTTGTAGCAATACAGCTTGAAAAAGAAAAGATAAAGTATGTATTAGTCTGTTTTCATGCTGCTGATAAAGATATAGCTGAGACTGGGAAGAAAAAGAGGTTTAATTGGACTTACAGTTCCACATGGCTGGGGAGGCCTCAGAATCATGGAAGGAAGTGAAAGGCTCTTCTTACATGGTGGCAGCAAGAGAAAATGAGGAAGATGCAAAAGCAGAAACCCCTGATAAAACCATCAGATCTCGTGAGACGTATTCACTGCTATGAGAACAGTATGGAGGAAACCGCCCCCATGATTCAAATTATCTCCCACTGCATCCCTCCAACACCACGTGGGAATTATGGGAGCACAATTAAAGATAAGATTTGGGTGGGGACACAGCCAAACCATATCAAAGCATATCTACAAAAACATACCATCTATATGTTGTGGTCTTTACTGGTCCCCTATGAAGTTTCAGTTCAGGTGAAGAAATACTGCTTGGCAGCACCATGCTCAACTGTGAAGAGACATTTCCATTTGATGGGAGAGGAGGGAGTTCATGACTAAGAAAAAAGGCCCCAAAGCAATCAGGAAAGACTGTTATTAATGTGGCTTGAATGGCATAACTGCTTTCCTGCTTTTTTCTCATCATGTAATATTTATTTTTTCCATAGGTTACTGGGGTACAGGTGGTATTTGGTTACATGAGTAATTTCTTCAGTGGTGATCATTGTGAGATTTTGGTGCAACCATCACCTGAGCAGTATACACTGCACCATATTTGTAGTTTTTTATCCCTTGCCCCCCTCCCATTCTTCCCCCCCAAGTCCCCAAAGTCCATTGTATCATTCTTATGCCTTTGCATCCTCATAGCTTAGCTCCGACGTATCAGTGAGAACATACGATGTTTGGTTTTCCTTTCCTGGGTTACTTCACTTAGAATAATAGTCTCCAATCTCATCCAGGTTACTGTAAATGCTGTTAATTCATTCCTCTTTATGGCTGCATAGTATTCCATTGTATATATATACCACAGTTTCTTTACCCAGTCATTGATTGATGAGCATTTGGGTTGGTTCCATGATTTTGCAATTGTGAATTGTGCTGCTATAAACATGCATGTGCAAGTGTCTTTTTCAAATAATGACTTCTTTTCCTCTGGGTAGATACCCAGTAGTGGGATTGCTGGATCAAATTGCTGGTAGTTCAATTCTTAGTTCTTTAAGAAATCTCCACATTGTTTTCCATAGTGGCTGTACTAGTTTACATTCCCACCAGCAGTGTAGAAGCATTCCTGTTCACTGCATCCATGCCTACATTTACTGTTTTATGATTTTTTGATTATGGCCATTCTTGTAGGAGTAAGATGGTATTGCATTGTGGTTTTGATTCGCATTTCTCTGATCATTAGTGATGCTGAGCATTTTTTCATATGATTATTGGCCATTTGTATGTCTTCTTTTGAGAATTGTCTATTCATGTCCTTAGCCCACTTTTTGATGGGTTTCTTTGTTTTTTTCTTACTGATTTGTTTGAGTTCGTTGTAGATTCTGGATATTAGTCCTTTGTCAGATGTATAGATTGTGAAGATTTTCTCCCACTGTGTGGGTTGTCTGTTTACTTTGCTACTGGACAACCTGCTGGATCCGGAAGGGTAGAAGTCAGCGGCGGGTCTGCAATGGTGATGATCAGCAGTGGTGGACGGCAAGCGATAGCTCAGCTCAAGCTGGAACAAACACGGACCAGAAGAATGTGCAGTTGCAAGATTTAATAGAGTGAAAACAGAGCTCCCATACAGTGGGAGGGGACCCAAAGGGGGTTGCTGCTCCCTGTTTGAATGCCTGGGTTTATATCCTGATCATTGTCCCTCCCCCTGTGCTCTCAGGCGATACATAATTTGACTATTTCTTTACCTCCTGCTTTAGCCTAATTTGTATTTTAGTGAGCCCTTTTTACTACCTGATTGGTCAGGTGTGAGCTGAGTTACAAGCCCCATGTTTAAAGGTGGGTGCGGTCAGCTTTCCCAGCTAGGCTTAGGAATTCTTAGTTGACCTAGGAAATCCAGCTAGTCCTGTTTCTCAATATTAAAAAGATAATCCACCATGATCAAGTAGGTTTCATACCAAGGATGCAGGGATGATTTAACATATGCAAGTCAATAAATGTGATACATCACATAAACTGGAAACCATCATTCTCAGCAAACTATTGCAAGAACAGAAAACCAAACACCGCATGTTCTCACTCATAGGTGGGAACTGAACAATGAGATCACTTGGACTGGGGAAGGGGAACATCACACACTGGGGCCTATTATGGGGAGGGGGGAGGGGGGAGGGATTGCATTGGGAGTTATACCTGATGTAAATGACAAGTTGATGGGTGCTGACGAGTTGATGGGTGCAGCACACCAACATGGCACAAGTATACATATGTAACAAACCTGCACGTTATGCGCATGTACCCTAGAACTTAAAGCATAATAATAATAATAAATAAATAAAAAACAAAAATCACATGATCATCTCAATAGATGCAGAAAAAGCATTCAACAAAATCAAGCATCGCTTTATGATTAAAACTCTTAGCAAAATCGGTGTACAGGGAACATCCAGTAAGGCGCCCATTGCCGCTCCTGGTTGAGCCTGGTTGGGCTCCGCATTGTTCCTGTATGGCTAAGGGCCCAGGGTTCGTCCTAATTGAGCTGAACACTAGTTGCTGGGTTCCACGGTTCTCTTCCATGACCCACGGCTTCTAATAGAGCTATAACACTCACCGCATGGCCCAAGGTTCCATTCCTTGGAATCCGTGAGGCTAAGAACCCCAGCTCAGAGAACAAAAGGTCTGCTGCCATCTTGGAAGTGGCCTGCCCCATCTTGGGAGCTCTAAGAACAAAGACCTGCCCATAACAATATGTTGTTGGATTCGGTTAGCTAGTATTTTGTTAAGGATTTTAGCATCTATGTTCATCCAGGATGTCGGTCTGTAGTTTTCTTTTATGGTTGTGTCCTTTCCTCATTTTGATATTAGGATGATGCTGGCTTTATAGAATGAATTAGGAAGGGTTCCTTCTTTCTCTAGCTTGTGGAATAGTGTCGAAAGTATTGGTACCAATTCTTTGAAGGTCTGGTAGAATTCTGCTGTGAATCCTTCTGGTCCTGGACTTTTTTTGTTGGTAATTTTTAAATTGCTATTTCAATCTCGCTGCTTGTTATTGGTCTGTTCAGGGTATCTTATTCTTCCTGATTTAAGCTAGGTGGGTTGTATTTTTCCAGGAATGTATCCATCTCTTCTAGGTTTTCTAGTTTATGTGCGTAAAGGTGTTTATAGTAGCCTTGAATGATTTCTTGTATTTCAGTGGTGTCAGTTTTAATACCTCCTGTTTTGTTTCTTAGTGAAGTTATTTGGATTTTCTCTCTTCTTTTCTTAGCTAATCTTGCAAATGGGCTATCAATGTTATTTATCTTTTCGAAGAACCAGGTTTTTGTTTCATTTATCTTTGTAATTTTTTTTTCAATTTCATTTATTTCTCTGGTCTTGGTTATTTCCTTCTGCTGGGTTTGGGTTTGGGTTTGGTTTGTTCTTGTTTCTCTAGTTCTTTGGGGTGTGAGTGTGACCTTAGATTGTCTGTTTGTGCTCTTTCAGACTTTCTGATGTAGGTGTTTAGGGCTATGAACTTTCTTAGCACTGCCTTTGCTGTATCCCAGAGGTTTTGATAGGTTGTGTCATTATTGTCATTCAGTTTGAAGAATTTTTTAATTTCCATCTTGATTTTGTTTTTGACCCAATGCTCTTTCAGGAGCAGGTTATTTGATTTCCATGTATTTGCATGGTTTTGAAGGTTCCCTTTGGAGTTGATTTCCAGTTTTATTGCACTGTGGTCTGAGAGTGTACTTGATATAATTTTAATTTTTTAAAATTTATTGAGGTTCATTTTATGGCCTATCATGTGGTCCATTTTGGAGAAAGCTCCATGCGCTGTTGAATAGAATGTGTATTTTGAGGTTGTTGGAAGACATTTTCTGTATGTATCTGTTAAGTCCATTTGTTCCAAAGTACAGTTAATCCATTGTTTATTTGTTGTTTTTCTATCTTGATGACCTGTCTTGATGACCTGTCTAGTGCTGTCAGTGGAGTATTGAAGTCCTCCACTATTATTGTATTGCTGTCTATCTCATTTCTTAGGTCTATTAGTAATTATTTTATAAATTTGGAGTTTCAGTGTTAGGTGCATATATGTTTAGGATTGTGATATTTTCCTGTTGGACAAGGCCTTTTATCATTATATAATGTCCCTCTTTGTCTCTTTTAACCACTGTTGCTTTAAAGTTTGTTTTGCTTGATATAAGAATTGCTACCTCTGGTCACTTTTGGTGTCCATTTGCATGAAATGCCTTTTCCCACACCTTTAACTTTATGTGAGTCCTTATGTGTTAGGCGAGTCTCCTGAAGACAGTGGATAGTTGATTGGTGAGTTCTTATCCTTTCTGCAGTTCTGTATCTTTTAAGTGGAGCATTTAGGTGATTTACATTCAATGTTAGTATTGAAATGTGAGGTAATCGTTCTGTTCATTATGCTCATTGTTGCCTGTGTACTTTGTTTTTTGTTTTGTTTTGTTTTTTGCTTTTACTTTTCACCTTGTATTTTTGTTTTGGAGGTCCTGTGTGATTTATGCTTTAAAGAGGTTCTGTTTTGATGTGTTTCCAGAATTTGTTTCACAATTTAACCTCCTTTTAGCAGTTCTTATAGTGGTGGCATGGTAATGGTGAATTCTCTCAGCATTTTTTTTTTGTCTAAAAATGACTGTTTCTTTCCTTCACATATGATGCTTAGTTTTGCTGGATACAAAATTCTTGGCTGATAATTGTTTTGTTTGAGGAGGCTGAAGACAGGGCCCCAATGCCTTCTGGCTTGTAGGGTTTCTGCTGAGAAATCTGCTGTTAATCTGATAGGTTTTCCTTTATAGGTTACCTGGTACTTCTGTTTCACCAGGTAAGATTTTTTTCCTTTGTCTTAACTTTGGATAACCTGATGACAATGTGCCTAGGTAAAGATCTTTTTGTGATGAATTTCCCAGGTGTTCTTTGTGCTTCTTGTATTTGCATATCTGGGTCTCTAGCTAGGTTGGGGAAATTTTCCTCAATTATTCCCCCAAATATGTTTTCCAAGCTTTTAGAATTCTCTTCTTGCCCAGGAACACCCATCATTCTTAGGTTTGGTCATTTAACATAATCCCAGGCTTCTTGGAGGATTTGTTCATATTTTCTTTTTCTTTTTTCTTTGTCTTTGTTGGATTGGGTTAATTCGAAGACCTTGTCTTTGAGCTCTGAATTTCTTTCTTCTACTTGTTCAATTCTATTGCCGAGACTTTCCAAAGCATTTTGCACATCTAATAGTGTTTCCAAAGTTTCCTGAATTGTGGATTATTTTTCTTAAAGCTGTCTATTTTATTGAATATTTATCCCTTCACTTATTGAATCATTTTTTGGATTTCCTTGCATTGGGTTTCACCTTTCTCTGGTCCCTCACTGATTAGCTTAGTAACTAACCTCCTGAATTCTTTTTCAGATAAATCGGGATTTCTTCTTGGTTTGGATCCATTGCTGGTGAACCAGGATGATTTTTGGGGGGTGTTGAAGGGCCTTGTTTTGTCATATTACCAGAGCTGGTTTTTTGGTTCCTTCTCATTTGGGTAGGCTCTCTCAGAGGGAAGATCTAAGGCTGAAGGCTGTTGTTCAGATTCTTTTGTCCCACGGGGTGTTCCCTTGATGTATACTCTCCCCGTTTTCCTATGGGTATGGCTCCTGTGAGCCGAACTGCAGTGATTGTTGTCTCTCTTCTGAGTCTAGCCAGCCAGTGGATCTACCCAGCTCCAGGCTGGTACTGGGAGTTGTCTGTACAGAGTCCTGTGATGTGGACCATCTATGGGTCTCTTAGCCATGGATACTAAGGGAGGAAACCACCCCTCATATTGTCTTATGCCCAATTTCTGCCTCCAAAGAAAGAAGAAGTAAAAATTAAAAGGCAGAAATGAAATCCACAAGCAGACAGCCCAGTGCCACACCCTGGGTCTGGTAGTTAAAGATCGATCCCTGACCTAAGGTTATGTTATCTACAGACTACAGACATTTTATGGTAAAGCACTGTGAAGGTCCCTGTCCTGTTCTGTTCCATTCTAATTAGCTGTGCATGCAGCCCCCAGTCATGTGCCCCCTGCTTGCTCAATCGATCACGAACCTCTCACATGGACCCTCTTCAAGTTGTGAGCCCTTAAAAAGGGACAGGAATTGCTCACTCGGGGAGCTCGGTTGTTGGAGATGTGAGTCTTGCTGAAGCTCCCAGCTGAATAAAGCCCTTCCTTCTTTAACTCGGTGTCAGGAGTTTTGTCTGTGGCTCGTCCTGCTACATTTCTTGGTTCCCTGACTGAGAAGTAAGGTGATTGGCAGATGGTAAAGGCAGGTCCTTAGGCAGCTTAAGCCTGCCCTATGAAACATCCCTGCAGGGGACTCTGACCAGCCTGAGCGATGCAGATCCTGAGAGCACTCCCGGGTAGGCATTTGCCCCCATGGGACGCCTCGCCAGAGCAGTGTGTAGCAGGCCACCATGGAGGATCAATGCAGTGGCTGAACACCAGGAAGGAACTGGTACTTGGAGTCCAGATATCTGAAACTTGGTAAGACTAGTCTTGAGAACTTGCCCACTCCATTTGAGTGGAAGCATGGCCTGATCGCCCACAGCGTGCCTTTATTGGCACTTTGGTTTTGGTTTTGACTTGGTTTAAATTGCTTGACAGGACTGGTCTTGGGAACTTGCCTACTCCATTTCAGTGGAAGCGTGGCCTGATCACCCACAGTGCGTCTGTACTGGCACTTTGGTTTTGGTTTTTGACTTGACTTGGATTGCTTGATACTGTGGTTTTGGTTTTGACCTGGCTTAGATTTCTTGATACTCTGATTTTGGTTTTTGATTCTGGTTTGGCATGAACTGTAAAAGTGTGTGTGTGCCCTTTTTACCCATTCTTTGTTTTGTGGTGTGTGTGTGGTGTGAGCGTAGTGTTTTGTCTCGAGGAAACATGGGTCAGGCACAAAGTAAGCCCACCTCACTAGGAACTATGTTGAAAAATTTCAAAAAGGGATTTAAGGGAGACTGTGGAGTCATCATGACACCAGGAAAACTTAGAACTTTGTGTGAGATAGACTGGCCAGCATTAGAGGTGGGTTGGCCATCAGAAGGAAGCCTGGACAGGTCCCTTGTCATGAAGGCACGGCACAGGGTAACCTGTTAGTCAGGGTACCCAGATCAGTTCCCATATATAGATTCTTTGTTACAGCTAGTTTTGAACGCCTCACAGTGGTTAAGAGGACAGGCAGCAGCAATACTAGTAGCAAAGGGACAGTTAGTTAAGGAAGATCCTCGCTCCACCTGCTGAGGGAAGTCAGCACCAAAAAGTCCTGTCCAACCCAACACGAGAAGGATCATGGCAGGAACTGGTACCAGCAATACCCCCTCTTTATCCCCACCTCTGAGCCCATAGCACCTCCACCTCCACCAGATGACCACACCCCTAGACCACCCAGAGTAGACAAGAGAGGAAGTGAAGCTGCAGGAGAAACTCCTCCCTTGGCAGCTCACTTGCAGCCCCAAACTGGGATCCAGATACCCCTGAGAGAGCAGTGATATACTGGGGTAGATGAGGATGGACACATGGTGTAAAGGCATGCCTTTCAACCTTTCACCTCTGCTGACCTCCTCAATTGGAAAAATAATACTCCATTTTACACTGAAAAGCCTCAAGCTTTAATTGACTTGCTCCAAACTATTATACAGACTCATAATCCTACTTGGGCTGATTGCCACCAGCTGCTCATGTACCTCCTTAATACAGATGAAAGGCGAAGGGTGCTCCCGGCGGCAACTAAGTGACTAGAGGAGCACGTCCCAGCTGATTACCAAAACTCCCAAGAATATATAAGAATTCAACTGCCAGGAACAGACCCCCAGTGGGACCCAAACGAGGGACCAGACATGGAGAGGCTAAGACGGTACTGTGAGGCATTAATAGAAGGTCTAAAGGGGTTCAAAAGGCTACAAATGTAAATAAGGTCTCTGAGGTCATCCAAGGAAAAGAGGAGAGTCCAGTGCAATTCTATGAAAGACTGTGTGAGGCTTACGGTATGTAAACTCATTTTGATCCAGATAGCTGTGAAAATCAGCGCATGGTTAACATGGCCTTAGTTAGTCAAAGTGCAGATGATATCAGGAGAATATTGCAGAAACAGGCTGGGTTTGCGGATATGAATACCTCACAGTTACTGGAAATAGCCAATCAAGTGTTTGTGAACAGACATGCAATAAGCCACAGAGAAAGCCGTAAGGAAGGCGAATGCCAGGCTAGGTGAAACGCTGACTTACTGGCCGTGGCCATTAAAGGGAATTCCACCAAAAGGAAAGGGAAAGAGGGGTTCAGGGAAGAATACCTAGTTTAATCGCCCATGCTTGCAACATAACCAATGAGCCTATTGTCAGGAAATAGGACATTGGAAAGATAAGTGGCCCCAACTGAAGGAAAAGCAAGGTGGTTTGGAACAAAATGCCTCAGATAAAGATGAGGGAGCTTTGTTCAATCTGGCTGAAGGGCTACTGGACTGAAGGGGACCAGGCTCAAGTGCCCCCAAGGAGCCCACGATCAGGATTACAATTGGGGGCAAGGACATTAAGTTTTTGGTGGATACTGGTGCTGAACATTCAGTAGTGACCACCCCGGTCGCCCCCTTATCCAAGAAACCCATTGATATAATTGGAGCAACAGGAGTTTCCACTAAGCAGGCTTTCTGTCTACCACGGGCCTGCTCGGTGGGGGGACATGAGATAGTTCACCAGTTCTTGTACCTGCCTGGTTGTTCCTTGCCCTTGCTGGGAAGAGACTTGCTTAGCAAGCTGAGAGCCACCATCTCCTTTACAAAATAGGGCTCTTTACAGCTAAAGTTACCGGGAACAGAGTTATCATGGCCCTTACGGTACCCCAGGAAGAAAGATGGAGACTTTTTCTAACCAAGCCAGGCCAAGAGATAAAACCAGCTCTGGCTAAGTGATGACCCCGAGTATGGGCAGAGGATAACCCTCCGGGACTGGCGGTCAGCCAAGCCCCCATACTCATAGAAGTTAAGCCTGGGGCCCAACCAATTAGACAAAAGCAGTATCCAGTTCCCAGAGAAGCTCTTGAAGGAATCCAGGTTCATCTCAGGTGCTTGAAAGCCTCTGGAATTATAGTTCCTTGCCAGTCTCCATGGAACACCCCCCTCCTGCCTGTCCCTAAGGCAGGGACCAAGGACTACCGGCCAGTACAGGACTTGTGCTTGGTCAACCAAGCTACAGTGACTCTGCACCCAACAGTTCCCAACGCTTACACATTGTTAGGGCTGCTGCGGGCTGAGGACAGCTGGTTTACTTGTCTGGAGTTAAAAGATGCCTTCTTTAGCATCGGAATAGCTCCTGAGAGCCAGAAGCTGTTTGCCTTTCAGTGGGAAGATCTGGAGTCAGGTGTCACTACTCAGTACACTTGGACCTGGCTTCCCCAAGGGTTCAAGAACTCCCCTACTATCTTTGGGGAGGCCCTGGCTCGAGACCTGCAAAAGTTTCCTGCTAAAGACGTAGGCTGTGTCTTGCTCCTGTACGTGGATGACCTTCTGCTGGGGCACTCCATGGCAGTTGGGTGCGTAAAAGGGACTGATGCCCTGCTTCTGCACCTGGAGGACTGTGGGTATAAGATGTCCAAGAAGAAAGCTCAGATCTGCAGACAGCAGGTACAGTACCTGGGATTCACTATTCAGAAAGGGAAGTGCAGCCTGGGGTCAGAAAGAAAGCAGGTCATCTGCAGCCTACCAGAACCTACAACCAGAAGGCAAGTAAGGGAATTCCTAGGAGCTGTGGGGTTTTGTAGATTATGGATTCCAAACTTTGCAGTACTAGCCAAACCTTTGTATGGGGTTACAAAGTGGGGTGACCGGGAGCCTTTTGAATGGGGGTCTCTACAACAGCAAGACTTTTGTAAGTTAAAGGAAAAAGTTTTGTTGGCCCCAGCCCTAGGACTACCCAATTTGACAAAGCCCTTTTCACTCTATGTGTCAGAAAGATAAAAAATGGCAGTTGGAGTTTTAACCCAGACTGTGGGGCCCTGGCCAAGGCCAGTGGCCTCTCTCTCAAAACAACTAGATGGGGTTTCCAAAGGCTGGCCACCATGTCTAAGGGCCCTGGCAGCAATAGCCCTGTTAGCACAAGAAGCAGATAAACTAACCCTTGGTCAAAACTTGAATATAAAGGCCCCCCATGGTGTGGTAACTTTGATGAATACCAAAGAACATCATTGGCTAACAAATGCTAGATTAACCAAGTACCAAAGCTTGCTATGTGAAAATTCCCATGTAACTGTTGAAGTGTGTAACACCCTAAACCCCACCACCCTGCTCCCAGTATCAGAGAGCCCAGTCGAGCATAACTGTGTTGAGGTGTTGGACTCAATTCATTCTAGCAGACCTGACCTTCAGGACCAGTCATGAACATCAGTAGACTGGGAGTTATATGTGGACGGGAGCAGCTTCGTTAAGCCACAAGGAGAAAGATGGGCAGGACATGAGGTGGTGACTTTGGATACTGCCATTGAAGCCAAACCATTGCCACAGGACATTTCAGCCCAGAAGGCTGAGCTCATTGCTTTAACTCGGGCTCTAGAACTCAGTGAAGGTAAGACAGTAAACATCTACACTGACTCTCGATATGCCTTTCTAACCCTCCAAGTACATGGAGCATTATATAAGGAAAAGGGTCTGTTAAACTCTGGGGGAAAGGACATAAAACATCAACAAGAAATTCTACGATTATTAGAGGCAGTGTGGAAACCTCAGGGGTGGCAGTCATGCACTGCAGGGGACACCAGCAAGCCTCCATCTCAGTGGACTTAGGAGACTCTCGAGCTGATTCAGAAGCTCGAAAAGCAGCATCTACCCCTTACTGGGCATCAGTAGTAGCCCCCTTACTCCCTCAAACACCTGATCTGGTACCTACCTATTCTAAGGAAGAAAAAGACTTCTTCGAAGCAGAAGGGGGGCAAGTAATAAAAGGAGGATGGATCAGACTACCAGATGGGAGGATAGCTGTGCCATAGTTTCTAGGAGCCACAATAGTATTGGCCATGCATGAAACCACTCACCTAGGTCAAGAGTCACTTGAAAAATTGTTAGGTCGGTACTTCTACATCTCACACTTGCCAGCCCTTGCCAAAGCAGTAGCACAACAGTGCGTTACTTGCCGACAGTACAATGCGAGGCAAGGCCCCTGTGTTCCACCTGGCATACAAGCTTATGGAGCGGCTCCTTTTGAGGATCTTCAGGTGGATTTCACAGAAATGCCAAAATGTGGAGGTAACAAGTATTTGCTGGTTCTTGTGTGTACTTACTCTGGGTGGGTGGAGGCTTATCCAACATGAACTGAAGAGGCCATGAGGTAACCCGTGTGCTTCTCCGAGATCTTATTCCTAGGTTTGGACTGCCCTTACGAATCAGCTCAGATAACAGGCCGGCATTTGTGACTGAGGTACAGAAGACAGCAAAAGCATTAGGAATCACTTGGAAGCTACATGCCGCCTACCGACCTCAAAGTTCAGGAAAGGTGGAGCGAATGAATCGTACTGTCAAAAATAGTTCAGGGAAAATATGTCAGGAAATAGGATTAAAGTGGATAAAGGCCCTTCTTATAGCATTGTTTAAAATTAGATACACTCCTTCTAAGAAAACAGGATACTCCCCTTATGAAATACTGTATCATAGGCCTCCTCCTATACTACAGGGACTTCCAGGCACTCCCTGAGAGTTAGGTGAAATTGAATTACAGCGACAGCTACAGGCTTTAGGAAAAATTGCACAAACAACCTCAACTTGGGTAAATGAAAGGTGTCCCATCAGCTTATTCTCCCCAGTTCACCCTTTCTCTCCAGGTGATCGCGTGTGGATCAAGGACTGGAACGTAGCCCCTTTGCAGCCACGGTAGAAAGAACCTTAGACCATCATCCTGACCACCCCCACAGCTGTAAAGGTAGAAGGAATCCCAACCTGGATCCACCACAGCTGTGTGAAACCTGCAGCCGATGAAACCTGGGAGGCAAAACTGAGCCCGGACAACCCCTGCAAAGTGACTCTGAGGAGGACGGCAAACCCTGCTCCAGTCACACCCAGAAGCTGACTGGTCTATGCACGGCTGAAACATGAGGAGAATCATCGTGGGACTCATTTTCCTTATAATTTGGACTTGTATAGTGAAAACTTCCACCGATTTTCCCCACGTGGAAGACTGCTCTCAGTGTATACATGAGGTTACCGAGGTAGGACAACTAGTTAAAACAATCTTTCTGTTCTATAGTTACTATGAATGCCTAGGAACTTTAAAAGGAATATGTTTATATAATGACACTCAGTACAAGGTATGTATGTTATGACCCCTCTGAGCCTCCCATGTCCACAGTTTTTGAAGTAAGATTAAGGACTGAAGACTGGTGGGGACTCATAAATGATACAAGTAAAGTATTAGCCAGAACAGAAGAAAAAGTGGTGCGATAATCTTGAACGATAATCTTGAAATTTGATGCCCATGCCATTATTAATAGCAATAAGTTAGGAAAGGGATGTGGCTCTTTTAGTTGGGAGAAAGGCTCTATGACCGAAAATAGGTACATTTGTCATGAATTAGGACTGTGTGGAAATGAATGTGGATACTGGTCTTGTGTCATTTGGGCCACTTGGATAAAAAATGAAAAGGATCCAGTTCAACTTCAGAAAGGAAAAAATGGCCCTTCCTGTCCTAAGGGACAATGTAACCCCTTAGAGCTAGTAATAAACAATCCCCTTGATCCTTGCTGGAATAAAGGGGAGCGTGTGACCTTAGGAATCGATGGGGCCAGACTATATCCTCGAGTAAATATCTTGGTTTGAGGAGAAGTTTACAAATTCTCTCCTGAACCAGTGTTTCAAACTTTCTATGATGAACTAAATGTACCAGTACCAGAAATTCCAGGAAAAACAAGAAATGTGTTTTTGCAATTAGCCAAGCATGTAGCCCAGTCTCTCAATATCACTTCATGTTATATATGTGGAGGAACTGTAATGGGAGATCAATGGCCATGGGAAGCTCGAGAATTAGTACCTGCAGACCCAGTTCCTGATGAATTCCAGCTCAAAAGAATCACCCTGATAATTTCTGGGTCCCAAAAGCCTCAATTATCGGACAAAATTGCATAGCTAGAGAAGGAAAAGAATTCACTCACCCCGTAGGACGACTTAGTTGTCCGGGACAGAAACAGTATAATGGTACCACAAAAACAGTCACTTGGTGGAGTTCAAATCAAAGAGAGGAATCCATTTAGCAAATTTCCAAAGTTGCAAACCGTGTGGACCCACCTGGAGTCCCACCGGGACTGGACAGCACCCACTGGATTATACTGGATATGTGGGCATAGAGCTTATGCCAAATTACTTGACTAGTGGGCAGGTAGTTGTGTTATTGGCACTATTAAACCATCTTTCTTCCTACTGCCCATAAAAACAGGTGAACTCCTGGGCTTCCCTGTCTATGCTTCCCGTGAAAAGAGAAGCATAGCTATAGGAAATTGGAAAGATGGTGAATAGCCCCCTGAGAGAATCATACAATATTATGACCCTGCTACTTGGGCACAAGACAGCTCATGGGGATACTGGATCCCCATTTATATGATCAACCAAATCATATGGTTACAAGCTATCTTAGAAGTAATCACTAATAAAACTGGCAAAGCCTTGACTATTCTGGCCCTGCAAGAAACTCAGATGAGAAATGCTACCTATCAAAATGGATTGGCTCTCAACTACTTGCTAGCAGCTGAAGGAAGGGTCTGTGGGAAATTTGACCTTACTAATTGCTGTCTACAAATAGATGATCAAGGGCAAGTAGTTGAAGACATAGTTAGAGATATGACAAAACTGGCACATGTGCCCATGCAAGTGTGGCATGGATTTGATCCTGGGGACATGTTTAGAAAGTGGTTCCCAGCACTAGGAGGATTTAAAACTCTTATAATAGGAGTTATAATAATAATAGGAACCTACCTACTGCTCCCTTGTTTGATATCTGCACTTCTTCAAATGATAAAAAGCTTCATCACTACCTTAGTTCACCAAAATGCTTCAGCACAAGTATACTATATGAATCACTATCAATCTGTCTTGCAAGAAGACATGTGTAGTGAAAATGAAAGTGACAACTCCCACTAATAAAATAAGTGAGAGTCTCAAAAGGGGGGAATAAGGGAGGAGACCACCCCTCATATTGTCTTATGCCCAATTTCTGCCTCCAAAGAAAGAAGAGGTAAAAACTAAAAGGCAGAAATGAAATCCACAGGCAGATGGCCCGGTGCCGCACCCTGGGCCTGGTAGTTAAAGATCAGCCCCTGACCTAATAGGTTATGTTATCAATAGATTATAGACATTGTATAGAAATGCACTGTGAAAATCCCTATCTTGTTTTGTTCCAATCTAATTACTGGTGCATGCAGCCCCCAGTCATGTATCTGCTGCTTGCTCAAGCGATCATGACCCTCTCACACACACCCCCTTAGAGTTGTGAGCCCTTAAAAGGGACAGGAATTGCTCACTCCAGGAGCTCAACACTTAAGACAGGAGTCTTGCCAATGCCCCCAGCTGAATAAACCCCTTCCTTCTTTAACTCAGTGTCTGAGGAGTTTTGTCTGTGGCTTATCCTGCTACAATACCAGTGCCTGTTCTGGTGGAGGTGGTAGAGGGTGAAATGGACTCCATGAGGATCTTTGGCTTTGGTGATTTAATGCTCTATTTTTGTGCTTGTTGGTCTCCTGCGAGGAGGTGGCACTTTCCAGAAAGCATCAGTGGGAGAGGGAGTGGTGGTGGGCAGGGTCCTAGAACTCCCAAGATTAAATGCCCTTTGTCTTCTGCTACCAGGGTGGATGGAGAAGGACCATCAGGTTGGGGCGGGGCTAGGAGTGTCTGAGCTCAGACTCTCCTTGGGTGGGTCTTGCTGTGGCTGCTGTGGGGGGTGGGAGTGAGATTCCCAGGTCACTGGAGTTGTGTACCTAGGAGGATTATGGCTGCCTCTGCTGAGTCATGCAGGTTGTCAGGGGAGTGGAGGAAGCTGGCAGTCACAGGCCTCACCCAGCTCTGATGCAAACTGGAAGGCTGGCCTCACTCCCACTTCCCCCACACCCACCAACAGCCCTGAGTCTGTTTCCAGGCAGAGGGCAAGAGGGCTTGAAAATTTTCCTGAGGCTTTCCACCTCCCAGCTGAGAAAGAAAAGGACTTTCATTCTTCACCCTCCTGTGAAGTTTGCACGCTGGATTTGTGACTTCCCTGAGTTCTGGCAAGAGGCTCCTCTGGCTGACCTCCTGATAGATCCCCGTGGTGCCAGGCAGGAATGGGCTGCTGGGGACCCAGCAAGCTCCCAGGGTCTTCCAGCTGCTTCTTCTACCCCTGTATTTTGCTTGGCTCTCTAACTTGACTCAGCTTCAGCTAAAGTCGGAAACTTCTCCTGCACACAGACCTTCAGCTTCTCCAGTGGGGGTGTGTGTTCCAGAGAGGAGAGTCTCCTTTTCCCACTTCTGCAGTTGGGGCAGTCAGAATATTTGGAGTGTTTCCTGGGTCCTGCAGGAGCAGTCCACTTCCTTCAGAGGGTCTGTGGGTCCTCTCGGGATTCATCATGTAGTATTTTGAAACACTACATAATTATTTCAAGATTCTAACATATACAATCTAATCCTTATGATTCTTATAAATGTATGTAAAATAAGGCAGGTATATAATGAAACTTTGACCAATGTTTCTATAAAGCAAAAGTCTGCAAACTATAGCTTGTGTGTGCCACCTGTTTTTGAAAATTAAGTGTTATTGGTATATAGCCCCACCCATTTACTTATGTATTGTTTGTGGCTGCATTTGTACTATATGCAGAGTTTAGTAGTTGAGACAGTTGACCTGCAAAACCATAAATAATCACCATCTGGTATTTTACAGAAAAGTTACTCAACCACTGCTATAAAGACTCAAACCTTATTTTTTGGTGAAAAACTAAAAAAAAAAAAAAAAAAAAAAAAAAAGGAAATAAAAAAACTAGTGAAACTTATTTTATTTCTAGGTTAGTTTATTTCTAGTTCAAAAATAATCTGTAATTGCTGTAAGAAATGTCAACCACTTACCTAGGACTTTTGACAATGGGGATGAAGTCTACATATACTAAATAATAACAAGATAATTATTTTATTGTTCAAAAAAAAGTCAAAAAAATTCCATATTCCCTTTGGGGAAAATTGGCAGGATTTCAAGTATGACCTTTAAGAATTAGGAAAAGACTAGCCTATGCTTTAGGATTAAAACAATCAAATAATTAAGTTAGTTCAATTTTCTGACATATTCTGTATCATCAAAGTGCATCATTGCAAGTTATACATTACTAAAATTACACAGTGAATAATTATTATCATGTGATTATTTAATTCAGTGTCAACTGTCTAAAGGTCTAAAGTGTCACATTAAGGTTATAATCTAGATGAATTGAAGAGGAAAGAAAAGATTTCTTCATTAGCCCATTTGTTTATGATTCAATTCCTACTCAATGCTAATGATTTCTTCTACCTTCCTATGGAAAATATAAGATTCTAGATTTTTGTGTAAGGTGGTTTGCTTTAGCTTGAGATCTGTCAGTGAGAATTATCCCTGGGCAATGTCCAGAAATCACATTATTGCTCATAGACCTTGTAGCCTTGATATAATGGAGAACTGTACACTGTCTTCCCTAGTAAGCTCGGATGGTTGTTTCTGATATTGGGACCCATTTTACACTTGGCCAAATCAGTGCCCAAATATGTACCAAGATTTTTACCTAAGACTTTCCTCAGTATCCACTGGTCATCTGGAAGAATAAACTTCTGAATGGCAGCAACTCATGACCCCTCCTCTGTTGGTATGGAGGTAAATGCGATCTTTGTTGCACAATTTACAATCTTTTTAAGGAAAAAACATGGTTTCGATAATTGAACTGCATGTTCTTGTAAACTTTTAGTGTTATGATGCAAGATCTAATTATTATCAAATATAGTGGCACTTGTCCCAAATTCTAAAATTATTTCAGTTATGCCTTGGGTCAGGGTGACAGAAAAGCTCTGTTGTTTAGATCTTTAGCTTATGGGACATATATCTCTTGGTTTTTTTTTTTTTCAGGGTCTTCTGTAGCTTTTGTATCTCATTTTGAAGTTGGGTACTTTCACCTTGGCATCTCTCCTTCAGTAGTCGGGCCTGTTCCTAAAAAGGGACAAATGGAGACTAAATAAGTGTAGCATTAAGTAAATCTCTATAAGCTATCTAGTTTCCACATGCATTGATTTATTTCGTACTTAATTTTTTTCTTGAAATTTTCTCTACCCTTGATTTTAATTATAGTTTTTGTTGGGCATTTGGGCTGTGTGATTATTTCTCCTGGGTTTTCTATAGCCAAAAGAGTTTCAGCTTCTGCCTTCTGCTCTACTGATGAAGTTCTTGCTTTTTTCCCCCTATTACAAAACCTTTGTGGTCAATCTTAATATATTTGACTTCAAGTCTTCCCTATGCATTATAGACTTTTAAAAACACCTACCTACATACATATTATTATATATACACATAATACAGAAATAAGGTACTCTCAAAATCTGATGAGGTATATGAATCTTAGATCAATAAATTTGGTCTAAGTTTCTACTCCCTGTTGGCAGGGGTAGCAGAAGATAGGCAAGGAAATCCAAGTGCCAGACTTAACATATATAATTTCTGCACATAGCTCCCAACTCAACACAAGCTATGAATAGGGCACAGAAAACAGACAGGAGTGGTAGACTGCCCTACAGGTATGATGGTTAGGGAGTCCTTCGGCTCCTAAAAGTTCTCTTAGAGCCAAAGTCATACTAGATGGGATAGAAAAAATATTACTGTGGATTCCATGAAGTGATGAAGATGGGTCAGATATTTACTAGCTGTGTGACACTATAAAAGTCATTTAATATTTTCTGAACCTCTGTTTCCTCTCCTAAGTAATTGGAATAAAGTTCTCACTTCATAGGGTATTAAGCAAGAGATATAGATAAGGCATTTTTATGATGCCTAGTATATGACAGCCATAAGTGGAAGGATATACTAAAAAAGGACTGAATGTGACATGCTGCAAATAAAGTTTTAGTGACCACATGTAGGCAGTGGCCACCTCAAGTCAGATAGACAGAAACAAGAAGGTACAAGTGAGCAAGCAGAATCCTTCCCCTGGGCTTTATGTTCTCTCTGCCATACTAAGTTTGTGATCAGGAAGAACAGACAGAAAACAGAAAAACAAACAACAAAGTGATGCATTTGGATACCTGAAGTTTACTAGTGAGGGTCCTCTCTTGCTCTTCCAGCAACTGGGCCCTCTCTCTCTCTATCTTCTCAGTCAATTGTTTCACATGTTCCTGATAACTCTTCTCTTTCTCTTCCATCATCTGCTGATACTTTATTTGCATTTCCTCCACCATTTTTGCTGAAGCCTGTGCAGATTCAGCTTTCACATGTTCCACTGTGGAGGAAAAGGAAGAAAAAAAGTTTGTGTGGGGTTATCTTATTACCTCATTCTTTGTTATAAACTTACTTGCCATTGTTGCTGCTGACTGCATATGACCTACTCAGAGATGACCTCAATAAGTAAGACACGTCTTGCTTTAGTTTATGGAAGTTAGGTTTATCCAGTCAAATTATTTAAAATATGAAAAGCTTTAGGATAATCTGATCCTTTGACTTGCTTCTCACCTTCAATCTCCTTTTCCTTTTTTGTGAGAATCTGGTCTGTCTGTAGAATTGCATCAATCACAGACTCCTTGGATTTCAAGTATGTCTGCAGAATCTCTTCAGCCTTAGGACCCAGAGAACACAGAGTGAGAAGTAGGAAATGGCTGTAAGCAGGTGTTCCTGTTCGTCTGTCCACCATCTTTTCTTCTGAGAATTCTTCCTCTTGGTGTGCCTGGTAGTCAAGGTTCCCTATCACAGGGCCAGGTACCTGCTCCAAGCTGGCCAATCAGATGACCTTACTTAGCAGAATCTTATTTAGGAGGATGATATAGATACTGAGAAATAAGATTCCTTGTTCTTTTCAAATTGAGGGCTCTAAATTTAATGCTGTGGTTCCATATGGGCTGAGCTGACTGGAGAATGAAGCCCTCCTTGAGAGAGCAAGTCAGAGTGATTCAGATAGAGGGAGGAAGAGAGGGAGAGAATTGTGGGGATGCAGGGAGGACATCAGGCAGAGAGATAGATCATGACATTATTTGAAATCTTGGATCCAGATGTCCTTTAAGTCCAGTTTGAAACCTAAAACAATGAATTACCAATTTTTTTTAAGCAACCATCATTGGGTTTCTGTCTCTTGGAACAGAAAAAAATTCAGCTGTAATGATCATGACAACAACTTTGTTAATCTGATAATTGAATTTATAACTCAATAGTTAATTGACTGCACTCTCTAATTAATTAATTAACTACTTTTTTTTTTTTTTTTTTTTTTGAGACAGAATCTTGCTCTGTTGCCAGGCTGGAGTGCAGTGGCACGATCTCAGCTGACTGCAACCTCCGCCTCCTGGGTTCAAGTGATTCTCCTGCCTCAGCCTCCTGAGTAGCTGGAATTACAAGCACCCGCCACCACGCTCAGCAAATTTTTGCATTTTTAGTAGAGATGGGGTTTCACCAGGTTGGGCAGGATGGTCTTGATCTCTTGACCTCATAATCTACCTGCCTCGGCCTCTCAAAGTGCTGGGATTGCAGGCATGAGTCACTGTGCCCAGCCTAATTAACTAATTTTTGAAAGACAGAGTCTGGCTCTGTTGCCCAGGATAGAGTACTATGGTGCAGTCTTGGTTCACTGAACCTCCTGGGCCCAAGCAATTCTCCTGCCTCAACCTTCTGAGTAGCTGGGACTACAGGCATGTGCCACAGTGCCTAGCTAATTTTTATATTCTTACGAGAGACAGGTTTCGCCATGTTGCTCAGGCTGGTCTTAAACTCCTGAGCTCAAGCAATCTGCCTGCCTCTGCCCTCCAAAGTGTTAGGATTACAGGCTTGAGCCACCGCACCCGCTGACTGCACTTCCTTTGATGAGCACCTGGGACATATCTGGTATAACAGTCTCCCTGCATATGTTATTGAATGAAAGCATGAATGTTATACAGACAAAAAAGCACACCTGTGTGCAACGAGACGTGGTCACCTTGGTGTTTGTAGGAGGCAGGTCAGCAGATTTCCATAATTGACAGATGAATCTTGGTTACCTGTATCCCCTTCCTCGGTTCCTCATGGTACTTTTTCTTCAGGTCTTGTAGCTTCTGAATAAAGAGACAATAGCCGCCTGGTTTCGAATAAATTCCCATCTTCACTTCCTCTTCTAGAGGGCTGAAAATGTCCCGAAGTAAAGCTGAGCAACGATCTGATGATGCTTCCTGATTCTGTTTACAAAAGTCATCCTGCTTTTTTACTAGCTGGACCTTTAATGTAAAAGCACAAAGTAAAAAGAATAACAGGGAAAAGGATGTGAGCTTGACCTCAGAATTTTGGGAAAGACTTCTGAAAATAAAAAGTCAATGACTCTGGAGAAACTGACAGACTCCTCAGCAGGAGCACACTCTTCCTCCTGACCCCACTTTCTACTGAAGTCGCTTTCTTTTTGGAGGTGAGATTCAGGGCTGAGATTGATAGCTTTATGTCAACTGTTAGAGGAAAACTCTGCTTTTGCATATTGGACGAATGATTTCATATGGAATAAATGTGGTTGAACAGAACCCTGCTCAAGATAACTAAGAAGAAAATTTTCTTTGCATTTGGCTAGAATATCAAATCAGTCTGAGAAGAGTGGGCATGTAATTTGATTAGAAGCTCTGATTGTCAGTTACATGAATTTAATAAAGGGAAGACCCTTTATTGATAAGCAATGTTTTTAAACTTTGAGCCTGAAGTAATAAAATTGTTTTTTTTTTCTGATTATTATGATTACCAAGAGCTAGTTGTCACCATTTTAAAATCTAGAATAATTATTTCTCTCAAAATAAATACCAATTTCGTTTCTTAGTAGTACTTTACCTTCCAAAACCCAAATTCATGTAAACGTGATAGAAAAATTACCACTAATTTCTTTTGAAACAGATGGTCCACATCCTTGAAAGAGTTCTTCATAAATACTTCAGTGGCCTCCCTCTCACTGACTCTGTGCATGTCCAGCAGCTCCTGTAGGGTTTCCGTGGGCAGCTGCACCTTCTGGCCCATCTGCTGGTCGTAGTGAGCAATGGCTTTTTGCACTGCAACTGAGTTCTCTATCTGGGCCAAGGCCAGGATTGCGTTCTCCATGCAGGGCAGATCCCCACTGCTGATAGCATCAATATAGGTCAGCACCAGGCTTTCTAGACCTACATATAGAGAACAAACGATAATGTTTTTCTACTAAAGAAAATTCCGTATTCTGTGTAATTCTGAACATGTCAATTTCCACCTATTTTCCTCACAGCATCAAGATCCTCAGAATCAACTGGAAGCTTGCTGGAAATGCCTATTGTCAGCCTCTGTCCCAGATCTACTGAATTAGAATTTTCTCTTTGGGTAAGATCCACAGATGATATGTATGCATATTGACATTTGAGAATCCTTGTTCTAAATGACATAGGCCTGTGTTAGTTGAATGTTTGCATCCATTTCAGCCCCAAGCACCATCAGAAAAGGAACCCATAGCTATTTCATTTATGACTATATCCTCAGCCTATTCAGAATAGCATTTGATCAATACTTATGGAACAAATGATACTCTCCTAGTCAAAAGGAGTCCTCCATTTGGTTTATTTTAGCACAGCATTGTCAAAGTAAACTTTTTGTAATGATGGAAGTGTTCTGTATGTGCTGTTCAGTAAGCTAGCCACTAAGAACATGTAAATGTAAGCCCCTGAAATATAGCCATGTGAATTGACATTTAATTTTTCCTTATATTAATTGATTTACATTTACATTTAGATAGTCCCACTTGTCTAATGGCTACTGTACAGTACAGGCCCAGTTTACTCTGGCAATTTTAAGTAATAAAACTTTTTTCCTTTGCTTTTCCTATCCTTTCCCACCAAGAAAGTTGACCAACAAAATCTATTAGAAATGTTGGTGTCATCTAGAGTTTAACACAAATGTAGCAGTAGATTGGGATTTTTCAATGCTAAAACTAGGTGGAGTTATTCCATGCTCCTTTCATATATTTTTTTTCCTCTGTCACCCATGCTGGAGTGCAGTGGCGTGATCTCATCTCACTGCAACCTCTGCCTCCCAGGTTCAAGCAATTCTCCTGCCTCAGCCTCCCAAGTAGCTGGGATTACAGGCATGTGCCACCATGCCTGTCTAATTTCTTTTGTATGTTTAGTAGAAACATGGTTTTGCCACGTGGGCTAGGTTGGTCTCAAACTCCTGGCCTCAAGTGATCTGCCCTCCTCGACCTCCCATAGTGCTGAGATTACAGGTGTGAGCCATCATGCCTGGCCATCCTTTAGTTTTAACAATGAGCAGAAGTACTAGGAAGGGAACTTACGAGGCCCGTTGACCTTGATGCCTCCTGAAAGAGTTTTAGTTTTGGAATTGCTAAAGATGTAGGAACAAAAGTCTGCTACTTGTTGCACAAATTCGGGGTCCAGCTCTTCATCATGTAGTTTCTCGAGCTGGGCAAGCTTCTTGCAGTGAACGGGGCGATCAAAGACAAAGCATTTCTTCTTTGGGAAGAACTTCCGGATACAGAGTCGGGGCAGATTAAAAGTTTTATCTTTTTCACTGGTACCTAGAAAAACATAATAAAGAAATTTGCCTAATATAAGTGTTTCTGTAAAGGGTCAAATAGTAAGTATTTTAGGCTCTGCAGGCTAGGTGGTCTCTTTTCCAAGTACTCAACTCTGTTATTGGAGCATGACAACAGCTTTAGACAATATGTAAATGAATGGGCAGAGCATTCTTCCCAAAAAACCTCATTTAGAAGGACAGCTGGCAGGCAGAATTGGCCATCATTTGTCTTAGGCTGCAGTTTGCCAACATTTGGACTAGTACACTGTTCATGTTTAATCTATGTTCTTTAAATAAATATCCATTGTCCTTCATATTTTATGGGTAAATACAGAATCACAAACCCTACATAAGGAGATAAAATTTACCTAAACTATACAATAGGGGAACATGAAAGAAAAAGAAACTTATTTTAGAATACAGGAGAATATAATTTAAAATCTAATCTATCAATTTAGATATTCAGCAAGCATTCATTCCTTTTTTCCTTTTTCAAAAAACCTTTTTGATTGCTAATAGCAAGCATTAATTCTTAAGAATAGCAAGCTAGACATATAGAAAACTATAAATGTGAGAAAACTATCAATAGTAAACTAAAAAATGATAATTTCCAGTGTTTTGTCATCCTCATTTATCAATGGTACGTCCCTGTTACCTTGTGTTAGCTTCAGGGAATACTCCAGGTACTCATCTGCTGTGATGGGTTGTCCATCTGCTTCTAAGTCCAGGGAGAAATCTCTCAGTGTCCACACAAAGTCTGGGAAGAAGCTCACAAAGTCAGCTGAATCCTCATTCTCATTCTCATCAGGTGAGGATTTTGATCGGATTCGATGTGTCAGCTCTGTCACATAGCTGAGTAGCTAACTAAGGAAATGTGACAAAATGAACAGGGACCTCATCCCATATTAGTTCAACACATTCCCAAACCTTCCATTTTCCTTTGCTCCTAACCTAAATGTCATTTCTAAAGTGGATACATGGGATCGCTCCTCGTACTTGCATTATTTTTTGTTTTCTCCTCTTAAGCTTGATTCATGAGGATTCATAGTCAGGCAGCTGGTTTATGAATACAGGTGTCCCCTCTGACCTTGGTGCTGTTCTGGGTCACAAAGGATACTGCAGTTGGTCCATGGCCTGCTGGTTGATGGTTCCCATGCTATTGTACACGAAGGTGCTGCTCAGGAGGATGGCCAGGGTGAAGATCCAGGAGTCATTCTGGTTGTCACCCTGGAAGTCAAGACACACTGGAGTCAGGAGCAAGTTTCATCGTCACAGCTCTCTCCAGAGTAACAGTAGTATAAGTATATCATAAGTTAGAGTTTTCTTTTAAAACTAATGACCCAGGAAAAGAACTCAAATCCAAACAAAATAATTGTTACTCAGCTGATTCTCACTAGGTCCTCTTATGATCATTGGCAGATAATTGCAAAATAAACATTCAAGGTTGGTGGGCATTCTAAGGCCTGAAGTATAATTTAAGTTTGCTCAGGCTACTGAATTATAAGTTCTCTGCAGGATAAGACTCAAGACATTGGATTTATTTGTGCTCTCTTCATGCATCTGTGTTAACTCACATAGCTTACAACCTACAGTTAGTAGAATACTGTGTGTTGACCAACATGCTCTTCTAGGATTCTGTCTTATGAACATTTTTCTCACTTCTGGTTGCTAAGTTTGGCCTTATGACATGTACACGGAAATGAAAAGACAAATTATAGTTAAATGCAAATACTTCTTTAAGAGAAAACTAAATGGTGCTTAAAATATTCAGAGATGAGAGGCTTATTCCAAAATTGAATCTTTGACCCTTACCTTCCTTACATCTCCCAGGCCCTCAGTGTCAAGCAGGACTAGGGTATGTTCTGGCTTCTTGGGGTGAGGCACACACCACATCCAGATTCCTTTGGTGTGAGATTCCACTGTGGAGCCCAGAGAGAAGCCTGTAAAGAAGAGATAGAATAAGAAGGGCTGGAGGTTTAATAGCAGGTACTTCTGGAAACTGAGGCAAATGTAGCATCATAATTAATGTTAAGAGAGAGAACCAAAACCACAATCCGTACTTACCTTACTTATAATCAGAAAAATAGAAAAATTTGAATATCCAGTATATAAATGGATTCAGGATCTTTCATGATAAAAACAATCAACAAGTTAGAAATAGGAAAAAACTGAGGCAGGAGAATCACTTGAACCCAGGAGGTGGAGGTTGCAGTGAGCCGAGATAGCACCACTGCACTCCAGTGTGGGCAACAGAGCAAGACTCTGTCTTTTAAAAAAAAAAAAGGAAGAAGGGCAGGGAAATAGATAAAAATTACCTCAACAATATAAAAATATAAGGACATATATGAAAAATTCATAGCCCACTTCATACTCAATGGTGAAGACTGAAAATTTTCCTCTAATATGGGAACAAGGAAAGGATGCCCACTTTTGCCACTTCTTTTCCACAAAGTACTAAAGGTCCTATCCAGCATAATTAGGTGAGAAAAGGAAACAGAAAGCATCTAAATTGGAAAGGAAGATGTAAAATAATCTGTATTCATTGATGATATGATCTCTGTAGAAAACGTTAAATATTACACAGAACTGTTAGAACTAATAAAAAGAATTCAGCAAAGTTGCAGCATACAAAATTAACATGTAGAAATCAGCTGCATTTCTATACAGTAGCAATGAACAATCCAAAAAGGAAATTCTGAAAGCAATCCCATTAAACATACCACCAAAAGGGCCAACTACTTAAGAATAAAATTGACCGGGCACAGTGGCTCACGCTTGTAATCCCAGCACTTTGGGAGGCCGAGGTGGGTGGATCACAAGGTCAGGAGATCGAAACCATCTGGCCAACGTGGTGAAACCCTATCTCTACTAAAAATACAAAAAAAAAGTTAGCTGGGTGTGGTGGTGGGCGCCTGTAATCCCACCTACTCGGGTGCCTGAGGCATGAGAATTGCCTGAACCCAGGAGGCGGAGGTTGCAGTGAGCTGAGATTGCTCCACTGCACTCCAGCCTGGCGACAGAGTGAGACTCTGTCACAAAACAAACAAACAAACAAACCCAAAATACTTAACCATAGAGGACAATGACTTATATAATGAAAATTACAAAACTTTTTTTTTTTTTTTTTTTGATACAGAGTATCACTGTGTCATCCAGGCTGGACTGTGATCACTGTTCACTGTAGCCTTGACCTCCAAGGCTCAAGCAATCTTGCCACCTCAGCCTCCCGAGTAGCTGAGACTAAAGGCATGTGCCACCAGGCCTGTCTAATTTTTGTATATTTTGTAGAGATGGGGTTTCATCGTGTTGTCCAGGTTGGTCTCAAATTCTTGAGCTCAAGTGATCTGCTGGTCTCAGCCTCCCAAAGTGCTGGGATTACAGGTGTGAACCACTGCACTTGGCCAAACATTCTTAAAAGAAATTAAGAAAGAGATAAATAATTAGAAAGACATCCTATAAAAGTGACATACAGATTCAATGCAATCCCTATCAAAATTCCAATGACTTTTTTAATAAACAAAAATATAAAAAATATCCACACTAATTTTCATATGAAATTTCAAGAGTTCTCCAAATTGTCAAAATAATCTCAAAAAGAAAGAAGAAAGTCAGAGGCTCAGTTTCTGAGTTCTGAAACTTACTATAAAACCAGGATAATCAGCACAGTTTGGTATTGGCTTAAACACTATTATCAACCAATGGAGTAAAGTAGAGAACCTAGAAATGAACTCTCACATCTATAGTAAAATAATTTTCAACATGGGTGCTAAGATCATTCAATGCAGAAAGAGGAATCTCTACAACAAATGACATTGGGAAAACTGGATATTCACATGCTCACATGCCAAAAAAAAAAAACAAAAAAAAAAAGTTGGACTGTTAGCTTACACAATCCAAAAAGTAACTCAAAATGGATCAAAGAACTAACCATTAGAGCTAAAACTATAAAACTCATGGGAGAAAACAAACGGGAAAAAACAGACAGTAAAAGGAAAAAACAGATAACTTTGACTTCATCAAAATTAAAAACTCCTGTGTATCAAATGACACTATCAACAGAATAAAAAAGGCAACACATGGAATGGAAGAAAACATTTGCTAAACATGTATCTGATAAGGAATTGATATCTAGCAAATATAAAGAATTCCTACAATGCAACACAAACAGATTAAACAAAGATTAAACAAAGAACTTGAATTGACATTTCTCTAAAGAACGGCCAATAAGCACCTGAAAAGATGCTCAACATTACTAGTTGTTAGGGAAATGCAAATTAAAACTATAGTGAGATACTACTTCACATCCATTAGTATGGTGACTATCAAAAAAATTGAAAAGGGCCAGGCGCAGTGGCTCAAGCCTGAAATCCCAGCACTTTGGGAGACCGAGGCAGGTGGATTACCTGAGGTCAGGAGTTTGAGACTGGCCTGGCAAACATGGAGAAACCCCATTTCTACTAAAAATACAAAACTGAACCATGCATGGCAGCAGGTGCCTGTAATCTCTGCTACTTGGGAGACTGAGGCAGGAGAATCGCTTGAACCCAGGAGGTGGAGGTTGCTGTGAGCTGGGATCTTGCCACTGTACTCCAGCCTGGGTGACAGAGTGAGACTGTGTCTCAAAAAAAAAAAAAAAAAAAAAAAAAAAAAAAAAAAAAAAAAATTAAAATAACTGTAGGGACACCCCCTGAAACTATTGCTACCGAATAAAAGATGAAATGCTCCTGATCATTGTAAATACAAAATTGCATGCAGGATTGTGTAAAGACAATGCCAGGTTGGACTGCCAGAATGAGCCAACAGCACGTGATGTGCTTCCCTCTGTAGAGAGCCTATGAATGGACATGCAGTCAGGGAGGTTTCACATCACCAAGATTCCTATCCCAGAAAAGCAGATGTTCATAGCTCTGGGAATAGAATGTGACCCTTGTGGAGAGCCTATAAATGGATGCATGAGGGACGCCTGTCCATATGGATAAGATGGGGCTATAAACGCCCTCATCTTGCCACGGCTCTTCTGGGCCTCTTTAGGGTTAAGGCATACTCCCTTCTGAGAATTTCTGGTCTAACCAGTTGTCTAGCTTCACATCCTGTTTCTATGGGTTGTTTGTAACCAGCTTTTGCTGCAACTGTTACTGCTGATTATTATCTTGCTAATCGTAGGTTATGGAAAGACTGTGTTTTGTTTTAAGGCTCTGTTAGAAATTACTGATGTGCGCACTATATTGTAAATTCTTATCTCTGTATATTGTACTTCTGCATACAGATGTTATGTTAAAGAAAAAAATCACATCCCCATGTGACCATCTCACCTCATAATGAAATGGCCCTAAATCCCTGACTAACCTACCTCCGCCCTCACTAAACTTAATGATAAATGCTAACGTATCCAGTGCATTGGCGGCATCCCAGGACCAGAAGGCGGTAACACCCCTGGACCCAGCTTTCACTATCTTGTGTGTGTCTATTATTTCTCAACCTGCCGATCCACCTGGGAACAAAGAGAGAGCCCCATTGCATTGCAGGCTGTTGACCAGATCCCACAATAAATAACAAATTTTGGCGAATTTGAAGAGAAATTAGAACCCTTGTGCATTTCGGTTGGGAATGCTAAATGGTGCAGTCACTGTGGAAAATGATATAGCAATTCCTTAAAAAATTTAACATGGGATGACTATATGAGCCAGCAATTCCACTTCTGGGTGTATACCTAAAAGGAGTGAAAGCAGGGACTTGAACAGATACTTAGACACCCATGATCCTATCAGCATTATTTATAATAGCCAAAAGGTGGAAGCAACCCAAGTGTCAACTGACAGGCGAACAGATAAATTAGTATACACATACAGTTACTTAGCCTTGAAAACGAAGAATTTTTTCTCTCTTTATTTTTGAGACAGAATTTCACTCTGTGCCCAGGCTGGAGTGCAAAGGCACAATCTTGGCTCACCACAACCTCTGTCTCCCAGATTCAAGCGATTCTCCTGCCCCAGCCTCCCAAGTAGCTGGGATTATAGGCATGTGCCACCATGCCCAGCTAATTTTGTATTTTTAGTAGAGATAGGGTTTCTCCACGTTGGTTAGGCTGGTCTTGAACTCCCGACTTCAGGTGATCCGCCTGCATCAGCCTCCCAAAGTGCTGGGATTACAGGCGTGAGTGCCTGGCCAAAAAGGAAGAATTTTGACACATGCTACCACACAGAACCTTGAAGACATTGTGTAAATTAGAATAAGCCAGTCACCAAAGGACAAATATTGAATGAATTCCACTTATATAACATTCCTAGAGTAGTCAAATTAATAGAGATGGAATGTAGAATTGTGGTAGGAGATGGGGGTTTTTGGGCCTTTTGTTTAATTGGCACAGAGTTTCTCTTGGGGAAGATTAAAAAGTTCTTTGCATGGGCAACATGGTGAAACCCTATCTCTACAAAAAATACAAAAATTAGCCGGGTGTGGTGGCATGCACCTGTAGTCCTACCTACTCAGGAGGCTGAGGTGAGAGGATTGCTTGAGCCCAGGAAGTCAAGACTGTGGTGAGCTGAGATCTTGCCACTGTACTGCAGCCTGGGAGACAGAGCAAGACCTTGTCTCAAGAAAAAGAAAAAAAAAAAAAAAAGACTAGTCAAGTGCAGTCAGTAGTGAGAAGGGTGAGGGGAAAGGGTAGAACAAGGAGTTCAACTATAACTCATGGTGAACAATCAATTGAGATAACTCACTACCTTCAGAACAGCCACGAGCTGACTCTTAACCCCTAGAAGAGTGAAGATAAGGAGCCCAACTGTGAATGGAAAGTTAGCCTATCATTCCCAGCGCCAGCTTCCTCTCCTCACATCCTCATAATGGATGCTGACTGTGTGGTGGGACAGAAGGGAGTTTGCAGAGCTTTGCTCATGCCACTCACCCATATTCTTCCCAGCCAGCTTGTTCATCAGGTAGGATTTTCCTGTGCGGTAGAGGCCCACAATTGCCACCACCACCACAGGCTGTGTAATGGCAGACAGGATCTTCAGAGCTTCTGGATTCGCCACCAGTTCCCCGTTAGTGTTCTCAATGAGGCACATTGGGCCTGTCATGTGGATCTCTGGAGCCATGTCCAGGGCGTTGTTCTCTTCTCTGCAAGGGAGGAGTTGGAATGAATTAGAATTTCCAGTCTTTTGCATTTAGAGGATAGAGTCACAAAATTCCGCAAGATGGCCAAAAGTTTTGTGTGTGTCAGTGAGAGAGATGAGGGAAAATCTGTATCATTTTAAAAAATTATGGAAATATTATCATCAGATTAAATATTGGTATGACAGCAACTTATCAATAGTCAACCACTCTTGCGACCTTATTGTGGAAAACCTTCCCTTGGATTCTTATTAAAAAATTTACACTAGACAATAAATAGAAGATAAAATAAGACATAGAGAATTTTTTTTACATCTTGGCTATATGTAAGAAATTCAATATTGATTTGTTTATTCATGAATTCTTATGGTGAATAAAGAACTCCATGAGTAAATTTTTCATTGGTTGATGTATGCCCTTAAGACAATTTCAAGAGATTTTTAAATGTGTTCCTTCCTCCATTTTCAACTGGTTATGCTTACTTCCCTGCAATGAAGATCCATACAGCTTCTCACAGTGCCATTCTGGAAGTGGAACCAATGTAACATACTTTTGCAAATTTTATAGAACTACATAACCATGTGAAACACATGCCTAGGGACCTTTCCAAGGGCTTTGGAGGGGCACATGCAAGAGAGGGGCCCTGAAACTTAAGCTTCATTAGCGTCACAATAAGGTAGCCTCTAGTGTGGGTATAAATGCAAAACTGCCAACACTGAATGTTCCTAAGAAACACACACATACACACACACACACACACAACAACAACAACAACAAAACAAACAGAAAAAATCCATGAAATAAGGATTGAAAGACCAGGAGGCACATAAAGAGAGCTACATAGGAAGTTGTTAAAAGAAAATATATTTCCAGCAATGCAGCTTTAGGTTTTCTGTTTTGTTCTGTTTTTCCATTTTGTAGAGTAGGAGAAAGAGAAATGGGAAGAGGAGAAACAGAAGTGGGGAGGAGGAGGACAAAGGGCTGGAAAGATGAGAGAGAGAGAAAGCGCCAGGAAGGGAGCTGTCAGACAAGGTGATGAATGAGGCTATTGTTTTGCCAAGGAATTCAGGGAAGGCATTTCCAGAAGGTGGGATCTGAGTTGTCTGAGTGCATGGGAGAGGTTAAAGTAAGCAAAGATACTGGCTTTAGTAGTAATGTATTACAGGAAATTCTCCTGTAAATTCTCCAGAGGAAATTCTGCATAGGAAAACTAGGCCACCGCCCTCTCTCTCTCTCTTTCTCTTTCTCTCTTAAAAAAAAAAAAAAAAAAAAGGAAGGAAAGGAGAGGAAGCTCTTTAGCCTAGATTATTTCTAGAGAAGCAATCTGAAACAAATGCTGTTTTCATGAATCTTCCTCCTCTTTGGTGCTGGGTTTCAGTTTTTCCTTTGTCTATAACCCTGTCAGTGGGCTGCTTACTCTGCATTACCTTTGCTGTTCTTTCCTTCTGGTGAAAAGAACCCATTTGTAGCTCTTTCCATTTCTTAGCTGCATAGGAGCAGGATTCAGCAAGCTCCATCACTGACAATGGAGATGTAATTATGTCCCTAGTCAACACAGACAATGTCAACAAAGAGAAAGACTATCCTAGTGCATTTCAAACTCTCAGTTTAGTTCCTGTCTGCTGTAGTGGCACTTGGAGCTATGCTGCTTCTGATAACACCAGGATTTCATCTGACCTGTGTCCCACGTCAGGCTCAGCTGCAGCCTAATTTGGTCCTGGTCATTTTTAAGAAAACGAACTGACTTTTATAAATTCCTTCCCATCCTTGCCACAACGTTATAGGCTCCACGTACCTGAGCTGAGGTACTTCAGAGCTGGAGAGGAAGCAATAGGAGTTCTTACCTGTGCTTTTCTCTTCAGTCCAGGTAAAGTTGTTTCTGTCACTTCTCTTTTCTTTCACTGGATCGCTGGACTTTTATTTTACCCCTCCAGTGTTACGTAGCTTTCTGGATTTTCCTCAGTGATCAAATAGTTAGAAGTTAAGCAACAATTGTAATGGCTTCAGAGCCTAATGAAACTGAAAGTACTTCTTTCAAGGCACTGACTCAATAACCATAAATGCAATTTCTGGATTCTGCTAGTAGGAGGGTTTAAAGTGAAGTTTCAAGGTTTTTTGTTGGAAGAGATCTTAGAGACCATTTATTGTTTTAAGAACATGTCCATTAGGTATTGAAAAAAATGAAATGTATCTCAAGATTAGAGATCTGTTTGAGAGTTGTAGAATGAGGAGGCATCACATTAATTTTTAGATATAATTTCCTATAACAAGAGACAATTCACAATGGAGCTGCCTATTCTTTTAGAGGTGCAATAAGTGAGGAAAGGGCAATGTTTTACACTCTCATGAACACCTAATCCCTGGCACTGTGTGCCCAGCACACAGTCAGGAGGGGGCTCCATGCATTGTACTCATGTTCCAGGCTCAGTGCTGACTGGTTTGCATGAATTACACTAGTTAAATCTCATAACAAGTATTTCCCTATGATTTTGTAGAAACCAAGGCACAGAAAGACTTTATCAGTTATCTAAGTTCATAGCACTATAACTAATCTGAACCCAGGGAGTCTTGATCGCAAACCCTCTTCTTGAACCACCTTACTATGCTGCCTTTGTTTGGTGAGTGAATAATTGTAAAAATATTTAATTTATAGATGACTTTCCTCTTTTTATTTAGTATACTATAATTTGATTTTTCATAAATTGTTTTCTAAGAGTTTCATATGTTATGTGTCTCTTTCATTCATGACTACTTACATGCAGAATAGGTGATATAAACTGTATTTTACAGTAAAAACAAGAAATTGCAAAAAACCCTTGTGAGCATTTATTTGTTAGTTACACACACATTAAAAAGTATGCATTAGGTATATATGAAATGAGATTTATTGTTCTCTCTTGATCATATTTTATAAAATAATTTTATTCAAACTCTTCCTATTCTTCCTGAACACTTTAGCTTCATCATTATTAAAACTACTTTAAAGTATTTTTTTTTTTTTTGAGACGGAGTCTCACTCTGTCCCCGAGGCTGGAGGCTGGAGTGCAGTGTTGCAATCTTGGCTCAGTGCAGCCTCCACCTCCCAGGTTCCAGTGATTCTCCTGCCTCAGCCTCCCACGTAGCTGGGATTACAGGCACATGCCACCATACCTGGCTGGTTTTTATGTTTTTTGGTAGAAATGGGTTTTACCATGTTGGCCAGGCTGGTCTTACACTCCTGACCTCAAGTGATCCACCCACCTCAGCTTCCCAAAGTGCTAGGATTACAGGCATGAGCCACCATGCCCTGCCAAAGTCTTTTAACTTATTTTTTTCAGAGTATATTGTTACTTTTGTCATAATCATTTGAACCATTTAAAATCCTGCAAATTGTCCTAAAAACATATATCAAACAACAAAACATCTGTTCAAGAAGACCCCTACAACTATGGTAACAATAGCAAGGGTCCATGGTACTTGTTCTACAGCCTGCTTCTTCCCCACCTTCAATGCAGATTGTCAAACGTTCCACTACAGGTGTATATGACCAAGAAGCCTGTGTTCCCTCTTCTTTCATCTTCCCATCAGGGATAAAATATCCCATTAGGAGAGGCAGTCTATGAGCATTTCTCATTCCCTCCAACACCAAGTTGTAGAAACTAAATTCCTTGTGAGCGTGACCAGATGTCAAGGGCTTTCAACCTCCCCCACCCCAGTCATAGAGTAAAAGGTTTAACCCAGGCTTCTCAGCCTGAGAACACCTCCTGATCCCTTCACTGTGGTTCACTTGTAGGGTGGAGTTTCCATGCTTGGAGAGACAAGCAAAGAAGACTAGAGGCTCCCATCCTTGTCCAGTAGAAGGGGCCATGGCTCAGAGGTTTTGCCCAGGAAAAGAGTCCATTCATAAAATCAAAGGGCTTGGAAGCTATTCCCCAAAATACTGACTTTGGTTGAAACAACATCTGGAAAAATTCAAGCATAGATACTTGAGGAAAGGTTATTGCTAGCTGATCTACTCTATGAGCAATACTAAAAGAAGATTTTCAAGCAGAAAGCAAGTTACCTTTTCAAATGGTGATACAAATCCACCGGGACAAACAGTAAGGGAATTATGTAATTACAAAAGACAGTATAAATGTATATGTTTTCCTTTCTCTTTATAACTTATTTTTTAAAAATAAGTACTTTATTGTATAAAAGAGTATGTATATAAGTGTATTTCAAGGCCTATAGCATATAGAAATGTATTATACTTAACAAGAGTGACACAAAGAGAAAAGGTGGGAGCAAAGGTATATTGGAATAAAGAAACAATAGCAGATGTTAATTTGAACCTCTAGAAATAAGGAGAACTTGTAAGTAAGAAAATAAAAATGTAAAACTCTATAAATTTATACCTTTTCCTTCTGCTTCCTTAAAAGACATAAAATACTGTGATTTAATAATCATAACAGTGTATTATTGAATTTGTAACATATATAGATTTAATATATGTAATAATAATAGTACCAAAAGAGGGAAGAGCCAATAGTTATAGAGTTATAAGTATAATAATTCAGGATCTCACAGGAATTAATTTAGCATAAATTTCAAGCATCCTTTGGTAAGTTATGTATATCATAATGCCTAGAACAATTACTAAAAAATAATAGGTCTCAAATCAATAACCTAGTCTTTTACCTTGAGACACTGGTTAAAAAAAAAACCCAAAAAACTCAATCTGAAGCAAGCAGAAAGAAGAAAATGAAAAGTTTTGGAAATTAACAGAGTAGAAACCAATGAAATAGAGAATAGAAGAAAAAAGTAGAGAAAGTCGATAAAACCAAAAGCTGTTTTTAGAAAAGATCAACAAAATTGACAAAGCGTTTAGTTAGACTGGCCAAAATGAAACAAAACAAAATGAAACAATCCAGAAAAACAACAGAATACTTAAAAAACTGAAACTGAGAATGAAACAGGAGGCATCACTACTGACCTTACAGAAATAAAAAAGATTATAAGGTAATACTATGAACAACAGTATGTCCACAAATTAAATTATGCAAAATAGGCAAATTCTTAGAAAGACACAAACTACCGAAGCTATCTCAAGAAGAAATAGTTCATCTGAGTAAAAGTAACAAGTAAAGAGATTGAATTACATATTCGTCCATTTTCGTGCTGCTATGGTAAAATACCTGAGACTGGGTAATTTGTAAAGAAAAGAGGTTTAATTGACTCAGAGTTCCACATGGCTGGGGAGGCCTCAGGAAACTTACAATCATGGCATAAGGCAGGAGAGAGAATGAGAACAGAGCAAATGGGGAAGTCCCTTATGAAACCATTAGATCTTATGAGAACTCACTCACTATCATGAGAACAGTGTGGAAGAAACCGCCCTGTGATTCAATTATCTCCACCTGGTCCTGCCCTTGACACATGGAGATTATTACAATTTAAGGTGAGATTTGGTTGGGGACACAGAGCTAAACCATATCAATTATTAATCATAAAACTACCACAAGAAAATTACAGCCCCAAATGACTTCACTGGCTACTTCTACTAAACAGCTAAAGAAGAATTTATACAAGTTTCTTACAAACTTGACCAAAAATAGAAGAGTACAATTTCCCATTCAGTTTGAGGCAATATTACAATGCTATGAAACCAAAAGACATCACAATTAAAGTGTAGATCACTATGTTTTATGAAAAAGGATGCAAAAATCCTCAATAAAATACTAGCAAACCAAATCCCAGAAATATATACCAAGACTTATATGAAGTGGGATTTATCCCATGAAAGCGAGTATGGTTTAACATGTGAAAATCAGTTAACATAAAACACCATGTCCACAGAATGAAAGACAAAAACCATATAATCATCTCAATATACCCAGGAAAAGCATTTGATAAAATTTGATACCCCTTCCTGATAAACACAGTCAACACACTGAGAACAAAAGGGAGCATTCTCAGCTTTATAATGTCTTACGAAGTTTTATTTTGATATAATTTTAGACTTGAGAAAAGCAGCAAAATAGTACAAAGTTTCTGTACAATCTTTTCCTCAGTTCCCCAAATGTTATTATTTTAAATTTATTTTCTTTCTTTCTGAACTATTCAAGAGTTAGTGACAGATATAATGGCTCTTTATACCTAAAAAATTCATTGTGTGTTTCTTAAAAAAGAGGAATTATTTTACAGAGCCACAGTATATTTGTGTAAAGTCCTTTTTAGGCCATACACTTTTTTTTCTAGTTTATTATTTAAATTTTTTTAATATTTCAACCCTTATTTTAAGTTCAGGGGTACATGTGCAGGATGTGCAGGTTTGTTACACAGGTAAATGTGTGCCATGGTCGTTTCCTGCACAGATCATCCCATCACATAGGTACTGAGCCCAGCATACCTTAGCTACTCTTCCTAATGCTGTCCCTTCCCAAACCCCCCCCACAACAGGTCCCAGTGTGTATATTCCCCACCATGTGTCCATGTGTTCTCATTATTCAGCTCCCACGTATAAGTGAGAACGTATGGTGTTTGGCTTTTTGTTTCTGCATTAGTTTGCTGAGGATAATGGCTTCCAACTTCCATCTCCATCCATGACCCTGCAAAGGACATGATCTCGTTCCTTTTCATGGCTGCATAGTTAACAGCTGGAATTCTGTGTCTCCTTCTGGGAGGGAAAACAATATGTAACAGACTCTTTAGACCTGTTCTTGCAAGTGTAACATGGATATGTGCCTTTAAGAAGCAAATATTAATAGTTAATATCTGATTTTCTCTGCCTATCTACTGGGAAATGATAGACGGTTGATTCAGGACTGGTGGAATCCTTTGGTGTCATTCTTGAAGCTTTTTAAGGTGAGGGATTGCAGCTCTCTGTGTTGGGACTACTTACTTGTGCATTTGTCGCTGAGATAATAAACATTATTCACAAATTTTAAAATGTTCAAACTATTAAGAGATCTTAGTTAGTATATCTCAGAACCAAAAGTCTGCATGTGGTATTTAGTAAGTAAATAATGTTTACAAGGACAAATTTATTTACAAGGCATGATTTTCCAACTGAATGAATATAGAAGAACTCTCAAAATATGTTAAAGACTCCACAGAGCATATGAAGGCTTGAGTTTTTTTAATTCAATGTAAATCAAATAAAAGCACTTATCAAAGTCTTGAAGAATATTTGTTATCATTTTGAATGAATAGTGGCAATTATTGTATTTTAACTGAGGCTTGCTCTACATGAGGTTATGATTGAAACTGACATTCCTGGAATAATGGATATTTCATAAGAATCATGAAACTACTTGCTGAATATTATTCATTTTTACGTGACTATTTGGAAAAATACCAAAATCAAAAAAAGACAAATGTGTCATCTGTATTCAAAATAGAGTAAAATGAATTAATCAAAATAAAAAATATAAAAATATTTGGGAAAAAGACAGACCCCAAAATACTACTCTAGTATTATAAGTTTTTCATGAGATTGGACAAATACTAATCAATTAATGATTATTATGAGTTGAAGGTATTATAGAAAACCGTGAAAGTTTGTAAATGTTTTCATTTCTTGACATCTGAAAGCAATGTTTCTGGGATAAAGTGGAATATGTATGTTCTGGATGTTTGCAGCATTCTATTGAACAGTGTTTGTGGACAGTAGTATAACTATATCATTTGACAATATAGCTATTATGAAAAGTAAAGACAAAGGATTGCATGCACTTTTAAAATTATACTTTAAGTTCTAGGGTACATGTGCACAATGTACAGGTTTGTTACATAGGTATACATGTGTCATGTTGGTTTACTGCACCCATTAACTCGTCATTTACATTAGGTATTTCTCCTAATGCTATACTTCCCCCTGCCCCTACCCCAAGACAGGCCCTGGTGTGTAATGTTCTCCACCATGTATCCCAGTGTTCTCATTGTTCAATTCCAGCCTGTGAGTGAGAGAATGCGGTATTAGATTTTTTGTCCTTGTGACAGTTTGCTCAGAATGATGGTTTCCAGCTTCATCCATATCCCTGCAAAAGACAGGAACTCATCCTTTTTTATGGCTGCATAGTATTCCATGGTGTATATGTGCCACATTTTCCTAATCCAATCTATCATTGATGGACATTTGAGTTGGTTCCAAGTCTTTGCTATTGTGAATAGTGCTGCAATAAACACATGTGTGCATGTGTCTTTATAATAGCATGATTTATAATCCTTTAAGTATATACCCAGTAATGGGATGGCTGGGTCAAATGGTATTTCTAGTTCTAGATCCTTGAGGAATCACCACATTGTCTTCCACAATGGTTGAATTAGCTTACACTCCCACCAACAGTTTAAAAGCATTCCTATTTTTTCACATCCTCTCCAGCGTCTGCTGTTTCCTTTTTAATGATTGCCATTCTAACTGGTGTGAGATGGTATCTCATTGTGGTTTTGATTTGCATTTCTCTGATTACTAGTGATGATGAGCATTCTTTCATGTGTCTGTTGGCTGCATAAATGTCTTCTTTTGAGAAGTGTCTGTTCATATCCTTTGCCCACTTTTTGATGGAGTTTTTTGTTTTTTTTCTTGTAAATTAGTTTAAGTTCTTTGTAGATTCTGGGTATTAGCCCTTTGTCAGATGAGTAGATTATAAAAATTTTCTCCCATTCTGTAGGCTGTCTGTTCACTCTGATGGTAGTTTCTTTTGCTGTGCAGAAGCTCTTTAGTTTAATTAGATCCCATTTGTCAATTTTGGCTTTTGATGACTTTGCTTTTGGTGTTTTAGTCATGAAGTCCTTGTCCATGCCTATGCCCTGAATGGTATTGCCTAGGTTTTCTTCTAGGGTGTTTATGATTTTAGGTCTAACATTTAAGTCTTTAATCCATCTTGAATTAATTTTTGTATAAGGTGTAAGGAAGGGATCCAGCTTCAGCTTTCTATACATGGTTAGCCAGTTTTCCCAGCACCATTTATTAAATAGGCAATCTTTTCCCCATTGCTTGTTTTTGTCAGGTTTGTCAAAGATCAGACGGTTTTTAGATGTGTGGTGTTATTTCTGAGGCCTCTGTTCTGTTCCATTGATCTGTATCTCTGTTTTGGTACCAGTACCATGCTGGTACATGATATTCATTCTTCCCATCCATCAGCGTGGAATGTTCTTCCATTTGTTTGTTTCCTCTTTTATTTCATTGAGTAGTGGTTCATAGTTCTTGAAGAGGTCCTTCACATCCCTTGTAAGTTGGATTCCTAGGTATTTTATTCTCTTTGAAGCAATTGTGAATGGGAGTTCACTCATGATTTGGTCTCTGTTTGTCTGTTCTTGGTGTATAGGAATGCTTGTGATTTTTGCATATTGATTTTGTATCCTGAGACTTTGCTGAAGTTGCTTATCAGCTTAAGGAGGTTTTGAGCTGAGACTATGGGGTTTTCTAGATATACAATCATGTCATCTGCAAACAGGGAAAATTTGACTTCCTCTTTTCCTAATTGAATACCCTTTATTTCTTTCTCTTGCCTGATTGGCCTGGGCAGAACTTCCAACACTATGTTGAATAGCAGTGGTGAGAGTGGGTGTCCCTGTTTTGTGCCAGTTTTCAAAGGGAATGCTTCCAGTTTTTGGACATTCAGTATGATATTGGCTGTGGATTTGTCATAAATAGCTCTTATTATTTTGAAATATGTTCCATTGATACCTAGTTTATTGAGAGTTTTATCATGAAGGGCTGTTGAATTTTGTCGAAGGCCTTTTCTGCATCTATTGAGATAATCATGTGGTTTTGGTTGTTGGTTCTGTTTATGTGATGGATTACTTTTATTGACTGGCGTATGTTGGAACAACCTTGCATCCCAGAGATGAAGCCAGCTTGATTATGGAGGATAAGCTTTTTGATGTGTTGCTGGATTCGGTTTGCTGGCATTTTATTGAGGATTTTCACACTGATGTTCATCAGGGATATTGGCTTAAAATTCTCTTTTTTTGTTTGTCTCTGCCAGGCTTTGGTAGCAGAATGATGCCAGCCTTATAAAATGAGTTAGGAAGGATTCCTTCTTTTTCTATTAATTGGAATAGTTTCAGAAGGAATGGTACCAGCTCCTCTTAGTACCTCTGGTAGAATTCGGTTGTGAATTCATCTGGTCCTGGACTTTTTTTGGTTGGTAAGCTATTGATTTTTGCCTCAATTTCAGAGCCTGTTATTGGTCTATTCAGAAATTCAACTTCTTCCTAGTTTAGTCTTGGGAGGGTGTATGTATCTAGGAATTTATCCATTTCTTCTCGATTTTCCAGTTTATTTGTGTAGAGATGTTTATAGTATTCTCTGATGGTAGTTTGTATTTCTGTGGGGTCAGTGGTGATATCCCCTTTATCATTTTTTATTGCATCTATTTGATTCTTCTCTCTTTTCTTCTTTGTTAGTATTGGTAGAGTTCTATCAATTTTGTTGATCTTTTCAAAATACAACTCCTGGATTCACTGATTTTTTGTGTCTCTATCTCCTTCAGTTCTGCTCTGATCTTAGTTATTTCTTGCCTTCTGCTAGCTTTCAAATGTGTTTGCTCTTGCTTCTCTAGTTCTTTTAATTGTGATGTTAGGGTGTCAATTTAGATCTTTCCTGCTTTCTCTTGTGGGCATTTAGTACTGTATTTCCCTCTACACACTGCTTTAAATGTGTCCCAGAGATTCTGGTCCATTGTGTCATTGTCCTCACTGGTTTCAAAGAACATCTTTATTTCTGCCTTCATTTCATTATGTACCCAGTAGTCATTCAGGAGCAGGTTGTTCAGTTTCCATGTAGTGGAGCGATTTTGAGTGAGTTTCTTTATCCTGAGTTCTAATTTGATTGCAGTGTGGTCTGACAGACAGTTTGTTGTGATTCCTGTTCTTGTACATTTGCTGAGGAGTGCTTTACTTCCAATTATGTGGTCAATTTTGGAATAAGTGAGATGTGGTGCTGAGAAGAATGTATATTCTGTTGATTCGGGGTGGAGAGTTTTGTAGGTGTCTATTAGGTCCGCTTGGTGCAGAGCAGAGTTCAAGTCCTGGATATCCTTGTTAACCTTCTGTCTCGTTGATCTGTCTAATATTGACAGTAGGATGTTAAGATCTCCCCTTATTATTGTGTGGGAGTCTAAGTCTCTTTGTAGGTCTCTAAGGACTTGTTTTATGAATTTGGGTGCTCCTGTATTGAGTGCATACATATTTAGGATAGTTAGCTTTTCTGGTTGAATTGATCCCTTTACCTTTATGTAATGGCCTTCTTTGTCTCTTTTGATCTTTGTTGGTTTAAAGTCTGTTTCACCAGAGACTAGGACTGCAACCCCTGCTTTTTTTTTTTGCTTTCCATCTGCTTGGTAGATCTTCCTCCATCCCTTTATTTTGAGCCTATGTGTGTCTGTGCACGTGAGATTGGTCTCCTGAATACAACACACTGATGGGTCTTGGTTCTTTATGCAATTTACCAGTCTGTGTCATCTAATTGGAGCATTTAGCCCATTTACATTTAAGGTTAATATTGTTCTGTGTGAATTTGACCCTGTCATTATGATATTAGCTGGTTATTCTGCTCGTTAGTTGTTGCAGTTTCTTCCTAGCATCAATGGTCTTTACTTACAATTTGGCATGTTTTTGCAGTGGCTAGTACCAGTTGTTCCTTTCCATGTTTAGCACTTCCTTCAGGAGCTCTTGTAAGGCAGGCCTGGTGGTCACAAAACCTCTCAGCATTTGCTTGTCTGTAAAGGATTTTATTTCTCTTTCATTCATGAAGCTTTGTTTGGCTGGATATGAAATTCTGGATTGAAAATTATTTTCTTTAAGAATGTTGAATATTGGCCCCCATTCTCTTCCGACTTGTAGAGTTTCTGCCAAGAGGTCTGCTGTTAGTCTGATAGACTTCCCTTTGTGGGTAACCTGACCTTTCTCTCTGACTGCCCTTAACATTTTTTCCTTCATTTCATCTTTGGTGAATCTGACAATTATGTGTCTTGGAGTTACTCTTCTCAAAGAGTATCTTTTTGGTGTTCTCTGTATTTCCTGAATTTGAATGTTGACCTGCCTTGCTCGGTTGGGGAAGTTCTTCTGGATAATATCCTGAAGAATGTTTTCCAATTTGGTTCCATTCTCTCTGTTACTTTCAGGTATGCCAATCAAACATAGATTTGATCTTTTCACCATATTTCATGGAGGCTTTGTTTGTTTCTTTTTACTCTTTTTTCTCTAAACTTGTCTGCTTGCTTTATTTCATTAATCTGCTCTTCAATCACTGATACCCTTTCTTCCACTTGATCAAATCTGCTATTGAAGCTTGTGCATGCATCACGTAGTTCTCTTACCATGGTTTTCAGCTCCATCAGGTCATTTAAGATCTTGTCTACACTGTTTATTCTAGTTAGCCATTCATCTAATCTTTTTTCAAGGGTTTTATCTTCCTTCTGATGGGTTCGAACATCCTCCTTTAGCTCAGAGAAGTTTGTTATTACTGACCTTCTGAAACCTACTTCTGTCAGCTCATCAAAGTCATTATGTGTCCAGCTTTGTTCTGTTGCTGGTGAGGAACTGTGACCCTTTGGAGGAGAAGAAGTGCTCTGGTTTTAAGAATTTTCAGCTTTTCTGCTCTGGTTTCTCCCCATCTTTGTGGTTTTTGTCTACCTTTGGTCTTTGATATTGGTGACCTACAGATGGGGTTTTGGTGTGGATGTCCTTTTTTTGGTGTTGATACTATTCCTTTCTGTTTGTTAGTTTTCCTTCTAACAGTCAGGTCCCTCAGCTGCAGGTCTGTTAGAGTTTGCTGGAGGTCCACTCCAGACCCTGTTTGCCTGGGTATCACCAGTGGAGGCTGCAGAACAGCAAATATTGCAGAACAGTGCATACTGCTGCCTGATCCTTCCTCTGGAAGCCTTTTCCCAGAGGGGCACCGGCCTGTATGAGGTGTCAGTCAGCCCCTACTGGGAGGTGTCTCCCAGTTAGGCTAAATGGGGGTCAAGGACCCAGTTGAGGAGGCAGTCTGTCCGTTCTCAGAACTCAAACACCATGCTGGGCAAACCACTGCTCTCTTCGGAGCTTCAGACAGGAATGTTTAAGTCTGCAAAAGTTTCTGCTGACTTTTGTTCAGAGGCAGCAGGCCTTGCTGAGCTGTGGTGGCTCTTCCCAGTTTGAACTTCCCCAGCCACTTTGTTTACCTACACACGCCTCAGCAATGGTGGATGCCCCTCCCCCTGCCAGGCTGCTGCCTCTCATGTCAATCTCAGACTGTTTTGCTAGCAGTGAGCAAGGCTCTGTGGGCATAGGAGCCACTGAGTCAGCTGCGGGATATAATATCCTGGTGTGGAAAAGTACAGTATTTGGGCGAGAGTGTCCCTTTTTTTCCAGGTACAGCCTGTCACGGCTTCCTTTGGCTAGGAAAGGGAAATCCCCCAGCCTGTTGTGCTTCCTGGGTGAGGTGATACCTCGCCCTGCTTCAGCTCACCCTCTGTGGGCTGCACCCACTGTCCAACCAGTCCCAATGAGATGAACCAGGTACCTCATTTGGAAATGCAGAAATCACCCATCTTCTGCATTGATCACTCTGGGAGCTGCAGACTGGAGCTGTTCCTATTTGGCCATCTTGTTATGGAACTTCTTTGCATGCACTTTTAATAAATCATTTATAAGTAAGTAGACTGTGTTGTGTGGTACTCATTCCATGTACCTCTCTCATTTTTCTTTCTTTTTTTTTTTATTTTAGATTCTGTCTTGTATTATGGAAATCATTCCATTTTTCACCAGAGAATAAGCTGAGTTTATTGAAGTTGTTGAATAATTCAGTATCTTTCAAGTCATGTTTTATGTTTGTGTTAGTCTTATAGAAGGAGTGCTTTAAGCACACAGCTCAACTTAAAAAAAAAAGTCTAAATGGAATAACTGCTTGTGGCAATGATCAGGAGAGGAAAATCTGGAATGGATGGTAGAGGAGGGAGATGATAAGTGTCAATTATGGCCTTGATACAATTTGCAGGAGTGAAGTCTGGGGTGTGTGTTGTTAACTCCTGTGTGTTAGGTCCTTTATAAATTGCAGCTGGTCACTAACATGAAGTATTGACAATGGATTGAGTTTAATATAGGGCACAGTGATCAGAATGATGATGGGTGAACTGTATCAGATGCATCTGATGCACTGATGCATTTGGACACTGACTCATCTTGTCAAACTCTCTTCTCATCCCAGTTGTGGCAGTGCTGGGCAGTTCAAAGGAGGCCTGGACTCATCTCAGGCTTATAGCATGTTGTATTAAGTAATATAAAACCTGTATCTGCATAAGAGACTACAAGGTTTATGGGATTGATATACCCATTCTGTAACATGTCCCTCCTGGCCTCTCTCAAACATGCTGGGCATGTTCATGTCTTAGGCCTATACACCTGCTATTCCTATTGCTACTTATGCTTTTTCTCTAGATATCCAGGTGACTTTCCTCCTTACTACTTTAGGTCTTCTCTGAACTGCCATCTCATTGATGTTATTTCTGATCCCCTGTGTCAAATTGCTATACTCTAAATTGCCAGCTCTTTCGCTCCCTTATCTCTGCTTCACTTTTCTGCATGAAAGTTGTGGTTATTTGATATTCTATATGTTTTAGATTTTTGTTTATTACTTGCTAGAATGTTTTGTCCCTTGAAGGCAGATCTTTTTTGTCTAACTGCTCAATCTTCTGTAGCACCTCAAATCAGTGCTTGACACATAATGAGCCTTTAATAAGTATTTGTTAATTGAATAAATCAAAACTGTGGAAGTGAACATGTTGGTTAAACGTTATGCTCGTTTTCAAGATTTTTGAGATATGTTATAGAATTTTCCTCTGTAAATATATGCAGTCCCTCCCACTCCTTCAAGTGTTTATCACATCTTTCACCTCCTCCCCAACCAGGTAGAATCAGGATTTTTAATCTTACCTCCACTAATAGGTATAAAATGACATGTTTTCTAAATAAGCTGTTTTAACCTTTCAACTCAAAAAGAATATATATTTAGATAATTATCTTTACCACATTTTTATCTCATAGTATATAGGCTTCCTTGAGGCGATGAAGCCTGAGTTAGTGTTACAATAAGAAGTAAAATGCATTTGGTAGACATTGTGCTAAATTCTTTACAGGTGTTATTAGTTAATTCCATTCTTCAGTACCTGCTTATGATGTAGGTAGTATTATAGTATTATTTGCATTTTAAAGACCAGTAAATACAGTTTAAATATGTTTAATGACTTTTAATTTTTTTTTTTTTTTCTTTTTTGAGACAGAGTCTAGCTCGGTAGCCCAGGATACAATCTCAGCTCACTGCAACCTTCGCCTGTTGGGTTCCAGCGATTCTCTTGCCTGAGCCTCCCGAGTAGTTGGGATTACAGGTGTGTGCCACCACGCCTGGATAATTTTTGTATTTTTAGTAGAGACGAGGTTTCACCACTTTGGCCAGGCTGGTCTCAAACTCCTGACCTCAGCTGATCTGCCCATCTCGGCCTCCCAAAGTGCTGGAACTACAGGAATGAACCATTGCAATCGGCTGTTTCATGGCTTTTTAATACCAGTTTATCAGGCCACAAGGCCCTGACAAGTTGATTGATTTGAGGTTTCTTCAAATGATGAATCGGTGTGTTTAAGAGGATCAAATTGGGTTCATAGGTGGTTCTATATTCTGCCAAGGTGAACTGAAACATTCTGGTGCTATATGTCTCTGCCTTTACTCTTTGTAACTGTAAAGTCTGATTAGTACTTATAAATGAAAAGTCTTAGGCTCTCTTCCACTTTTTGTTGTGAGTGAAAGATTTCTGATATTGATTCAGAACAACTTGAAACAATTTTTATTTTGGACACATGTCAGATTGAAAGTGGAAGCAGGGACAAGCTCTTCATTTTTGCGAGATAGCCTAGATGTTAAGAAAACTGCTCTTTTCTGTTTATTATAATGAGGTGGGAACAGTTTTTGTGCATTTTGTTTTTACATGAGACTGCTTGAAAATTTTTCTAGGGGCTTTTTCTTTTAAGTGGTAGGTAGGCAGAAGCAACATTTCCACTTTCCAGTTTACTTGGTTTGCTGTCTATGGAATCCTTGTATACTTCTAATAGATGGTCACAGATCAAATTAATTCATAATTTAGTATTATTATAAAATACAATAATTTATGTATGTATGCTTAGTGTTTCAAAGATTGCCCCAAATATTAGTATCCCATGAATAGACTTTGAATTTCAGGTATGGTATGTTTTTATATTAAGCTGCTTTTTACATAAAGAACTCCAGGCAGCATGCTCTAGGGTACACAGCAGCAGGGATTCATTGATTCAGCTGGGGTTGCTTAGTCTTATATAGAATGGAGACATGACCTGCAAGTTAGGAAAACAATCAACAATATGCATGTGTGTGTAAAGAGAGCAACGTTCTGTGTGCACAGCACTGGGCTGGATGCTGAGGGTATGAAGACTAATCAGACACAACCACTGCCCTCAGTGAGTCACTCTTACTCCTTACTCCAGTGGGTAAGAGTGACTTGCACCCAAATTATAAAATCAAAGGATTAGAGAGAATAGGAAGAGAAGAGCACTGAACACCAAAATATGTAGCCTCAGATTACAAATTGGAACATTTGAAACTTTTACTCATGAGGAATTTACCCTGATGTCACTTATGTGAAATGGATTACATTTTAGATTTCTAAAAAATGACCTGACAATAAAAACAGACACATAGACCAGCAGAACAGAAGAGAGAAATCAGAAATAAATCTACATATTATAGCCAACTTATTTTTGACAAGGAGACCAAAGACATACATTGAAGAAAGGACACCCTCTTCATAAATGGTGCCAGGCAACCATAAAACTATTAATACTAGAGGAAACCATGGGGAAACACTTCAGGACATTGGTTTAGGCAAATATTCTATGGGTAAGACTTCAGCAGTGCACCCAACAAAAGCAAAAACAGACAAATGGGACTTTGGTACTTAATTGATCCTCCTGCCTTGGCCTCCCAAAGTGTTGGGATTACAGATGCTGAGCCACTGTGCTTGGCCCCATAATAGACTTGTTTCTAAGATCTACTCCTTTTCCATTCTAGCAGAACAGGAGCTTAAGTTTTTTAATTTTTATTTTTAAGTTCTGGGGTACATGTGCAGGATGTGCAGGTTTGTTACACAGGTAAATTTGTGCTATGGTGGTTTGCTGCGCCCGTCAACCCATCACCTAGGTATTAATCCCATCATGCATTAGCTCTTTTTCCTAATGAAGAGCCTGATTAAAAATATAAAACCATGGTACCTAAATCCTCAGAGTCCTCAAAATACATAATTTAATTTAAGCCACATGCCTGTTTTTTGTTGCTGCTGTTGTTGTTTTGTGTGTGTGATCTGTTTTGCTGCAGAGTTTCCAAACCAACTGTGCACTATTTGGAACTCTCACAGGTTTTATACAGTTTCCTTTTCACTTGTAGCAGAATGGTTATTGGGCTGGCATATTATAAAAAGCCAAAAAAAAATTAAATGTATTAATATCTGGTCCCCAAATTTCTGATAGAAAGGGAAATATGTGTGTCTGTAAGCAGATTTAAAATGACTGTTGAAACAGAGATGGGACTCCAAGAATTTAAGTATCAGCAGAAACCTAAGCAAGAAAAAATGACTGTTAAATTTCTTTGTGAAAGAAATTTTGTTTGTTTTGAAAAACCAGGTAGTGAGTAGAGGGAAGAGGATAGAACATGGGACATGAGAGGACAGATGGGAACTAGCAAGGTAGAAGTGGGCTGGGCTATTGTGGAGTGAAGGGCTTGTGGTTCTCCTCCAGGTTACAAGATCAAAGTGTTTTTTTTTTGTTTGTTTTTGTTTTTTGTTTTTTTTTTGAGATGGAGTTTCACTCTTGTTGCCCAGGCTGGAGTGCAATGACATGATCTCGGCTCACCGCAATGTCCGCCTCCTGGGTTCAAGTGATTCTCCTGCCTCAGCCTCCTGGAGATCAAAGAAATGTTAGGGAACAAACTTTCCACACCCACATCTTTAACAAAATATCCTACACTCGAATGTGCTGTTTCAATTGTCTTACATTTGGGAGTGAGGGTTAGATGAGGTACTATGTCCAGCTCTATCTCAGATTAAACTGCCAACCCCAAACTGAGAGGTCTTCATCATGATTGGAAAGGCGTATCGGAAGGGATCAGTCAGTGACACAGCATTTTCTCAGCTAGCCCTGGAAAACCACCCAAACATCATAGAGGTATAAGGGAAATGTCTGCTTAACCTACTCTTTCTTTTGGGAGGGCATGCAGTTTAGCTATTTGAGTGAGTATTTTGTTTTTGCTCCAATACTTGATTTTAGCAGAGCAAATGAGTCCATTATGCATTAGCAAATAAAGTCAACTCTGAAAGTGAATTATCAGGGAAGGGAATGGAGGCACATGCTACAATTCTTGTACTGTTCTAAGTTTGTTGTTATGTCTCATGTGGAAGTCAGAATGTCCTGGAGACTCATTCGTGGTTTGGCTTTGAGATAAGCCCTGGAAGATGAGCTAGAGATGAGGTGGTGGCAAAAAATAGGGATGATCTTAGACAAATTGAAATATTAAAAACTTTTCTTTTTCTCCTTCCTTCCTTCCTTCCTTCCTTCCTTCCTTCCTTCCTTCCTTCCTTCCTTCCTTCCTTCCTTTCTTTCTTTCTTTCTTTTTCTTTCTTTCTTCCTTCCTTCCTTCCTTCCTTCCTTCCTTCCTTCCTTCCTTCCTTCCTTCCTTCTCCCCTTCCCCTTTCCTTCCTTCCTTCCTTCCTTCCTTCTCCCCTTCCCCTTTTCCTTCCTTCCTTCCTTCCTTCCTTCCTTCCTTCCTTCCTTCCTTCCTTCCTTCCTTCCTTCCCTCCCTCCCTCTCTCCCTCCCTCCCTCCCTCCCTCCCTCCCTCCTTCCTTCCTTCCTTCCTTCCTTCCTTCCTTCCTTCCTTCCTTCCTTCCTTCCCTTCTTCCTTCCTTCCTTTCTTTTCTTTGTCTTGCTCTGTCACCTAGGTGGAGTACAGTGGCATGATCTCAGCTCACTGCAACCTCTGCCTCCTGGGCTCAATCATCCTCCTATCTTAGCTTCCCGGGTAACTGGGACCACAGGCACGTGGCTAATTTTTGTATTTTTTGTAGAGAAGGGTTTTTGGCATGTTGCCCAAGATGTCTTGAACTCCTGGGCTCTAGTAATCCATCTCCCGTGGCACTTCAAAGTGCTAGGATTGCAGGCTTGAGCCACCATGCCTGGCCTGCCTCCATATGTTTCAATGAAAAAGCACAAATGTTGTATTCATATTAAACAGCTATTCAAGTACACACACATGCACACATACAAATGATTATGTGGGAAAGAATATTAAGAGATTGCTGGAGGCCATTATCCTTAGCAAACTAACACAGGAACAGAAAACCAATTACCCCATGTTCTCACTTGTAAGTGGGGGCTAAATGATGACAACACAGAGGGGAGCACACACACTGGGCCCTATCAGAGAGTAGAGGGTGGGGTGGAGGGAGAGGATCAGGAAAAATAACTAATGAGTACTAGGTTTAATACCTGGGTGATGAAATAATCTGTACTAAAATCCCCCATGACACAAGTTTATCTATGTAACAAACCTGCACATGTACTCCTGAACTTAAAATTTTTCTTAAACGGAAAGGAAGGAGAAAAGGAAGATGGAAAGGAGGGAGGGAGAAAAGGGAGGAAAGGAGGGAGGGAGAAAAGGGAGGAAGGGAGGAGGGAGAGAGAAACAAAAGAATGGGAAAAATAAAGGGGAAGAGAAAAATAAAAAGAAGAGATACATCCATACATAGATAAAATAATTTTTCTTAACAAAGGAATATAAGATTATATGAATGTGGTCTGTAAATAACACTATTGAGTCATAAAAATTATTAAATATATGAGTCATGGAAAACCATAATGTGTTACCACTACACATCTGCCAAGTAGAAAAAAGGCAAACTATATTGAGGCTTGATGAGCTTGTGGAGCACCTAGAATGTTCATACATTACTCATGTAAATATGACCTAGTACTGCTATGAAACTGACAGTATCTTCTAATCCTGAACATATGCATTTATAGAAATCCATTTCTAAATACACACACTTGAGGAACTGAACATTTGTGAACTAAAAGATATGCACAAGGATGCTCATAACACTACTATAATAGACATAAAAGTGAAAGTACTCAAATGCTCATCAAGAGTTGAGTGGGGATGAATGTGGGGGTGCATGCCTGTAATTCCAGCACTTCGGGAGGTCGAGGCAGGTGAATCACTGGAGGCCAGGAGTTTGAGACAAGCCTGGGCAACATAGTGAAACCCTGTCTCTACTAAAAGTACAAAAATTAGCCAGGTGTGATGGCACACAGCTGTAATCCCAGCTACTTGGGAGGCTGAGGCACAAGAATTGCTTGTACTGGGAGGCAGAGATTGCAGTGAGCAGAGATAGTGCCACTTCACTCCAGCCTAGGTGACAGGGTGAGACTTTTTCTCAAAAAAACAGAGTTGAATAGATTATTTATGATATATTCATATAATAAATACTACACAACAATGAGAATAATTGACCTACAGTTAAACACAAAAATATAGACCAATCTTACATTTACTCAATCTTACATTTACTCAATCTACTATTGAGTAAAGGGCACTGGATACTAAAAAATACGTATTTTATGATTTCATTTATATGAAGTACCAAAACAGGATAGTAATCTTCATGGGTGTAGGAGGAGGTGGTAGACTCTGCTTGGAAGCATGAGAAGGACTTCATGGCAACTGTTTATATTCTGAATTTTCTTTGAGTGCTGGCATTCTGGATATGTTTCATTTGTGCAAATCCATGGAGCTATATATTGATGATGTGTCCACTTTTCTACATGTGCATTTATGCTTCAAAGTAGTTTACTTAAGTCATCTAACAAAATCTAGAAATAAGTCTAACAAAATATGCAAGAACTGTACACCATCAACTATGCAGTATTTCTGAGAGAATTAAAGGGGTTAATAAATGGTAGGACATGTCATGATTAGGGATTGGAAGACTGATTATTTTATGAATCTCATTTCTCCACAAATTTATCTATAGATTCAATGTAATTGCAAGACTCATACATAGAGCGAGTTGATTGATAGAGACTATAGTGAAAGGATAATCTTTTCAATAAATGGTGTTAGTATCACGGGATTCTTGGGTTATCACTTCACCAGCTGGAAACCTCTGTGGCCAGTGGATCCTTTGCCTGAGTTTTTCTTGGACTCACTGGACTTGTTCCACTCCTTCAGCCTGGCAGGTTGCACTTGGCTTACGCTACCCTCCTGGATCTCATGCCTGCCAAGAGTGAGCTGAGTGGGGAGGGGTGTGTGAGTGAGTGAGCATGGGGTCCAGCCACTGCTCATAGCCAGGCATGCTTTGTGGCAGGGTGGGCAGCTCCGGGGACTGGCATGGGCGCTGACTCCCGGAGAGGCTGAAACTGGACCAGGTGAACCTCAAGCAGCTTCCACGGCTGGTACCAGGGAATGTGGTGGTGCCAGAAGCTTGGAGTCACCAGGAAGTGTTGAGCTCCAGAGAGGTTATCACAGCCCTGGCTTGGGGAACTTCTAGGTCTGGGATCCCCAAAGGGCCACAGCTCTTCTCTCCTTCTCTCTTCTCTCCTTCTTGTTGCCCACAACATGGTGAGCAAGGGGGGTGTTTCAACCCTGTTTGTGTTACCGCTCTTTCAGTTCTGCCATTTGGCGAGTCCCTAGTTTTTGTCCTGTTTCCAGGAAGAATGAGGAACCTAGACAAATGAAGGGTGAGGAAGACATAGAGGAGCTTTTTTGAGAAGTAGAACAGCTCAGAGGAAACCCACAGTGGGTAGCTTCTCTCCACAACTGGGATGTCCTGATGAGTGTTCAGCTCGCAGCAGAGAGGAGACCCTGGAGTAGGTAGCTCCTTGCTGCAGCTGGTAGTCCCAAGTCTGCTCAGCTCTCAGCAGAGAGGAGAACCTGGAGGGGGTAGCTCCTCTCCACAGGCAGGTCATTCTGTCATCTCAAGTCTGGCTGAGCCCAGGGTTTTTATGGGCTTCAGTGGGGAGGAAGTGTGTGCTGATTGGTCCATGAGTGGCCATGGGTGGGCCTGGAAAAAGCAACATAAGTTCTCACTCTGGTCTGCAGCACTGGCAGCCCAGCTTCCAGGCTTCAGGCCTTCCCTGGCTTGAAGGTGGGGCTTCACCAAGGGCCTACCTATTTCTACCCTGGAGCCTGTCTGCCTCCTGCTGTTGCTTATATAACCCAGGCTGTTCCTGCCAAAGGGTGCCTGTAAGCCAGCACTGAGCTGCCCTCAGCCCTGCCTCAGTCTCCATCTGGTGCTTGGTGGTGCACAAAGTCTGGTGCTTGGTGGTGCACAAGGCAGCAGAGGCTAGTGTATCAGGGCTGCCCTAAGTGTGTGCACACCCGACCAGGTTGCAATAATACTCAGTCTTGGCCTCAATTTTGCTCCAGATCAGAGCAGGCACAGGAGCAGGCAGAGGCCAGGAAGCAGGAGCAGGCATTTCCAAGCCCGCAGGGGCAAGGGGGACTTCCCTGGTCCCTGGGAGTGCAGCGATGCCTGGGTCTGCAGCTGCGGCTTGGGTGGCTGCAGCTGTACCTGGAGCTCATGCCTGCTCCCAGTCCCCAGGAGCACAGGGATGTCCAGGCTTGAAGCCATGGCTGGGCAGCTACAGCTGCACCTAGGGAATGTGAGGCTCCCACCCTACCAATTCAGAAACAGGCAGGTCTTCCACCTGTTTCTGGTTCCCACCAGCTCCATGGAGTATGCAGTCCTGGCCACACCTCCCCAGTGCAGCAAGTGTCATGGCAGCAGCCACTCTAGATGGGCCGTGGCTGCCATCATTAGGTCTTTACAATACACATGTTAAAAAGTAATTAAACTTGGTTCCTACCCTCCTGACATTAAAAACCAATCAATTATAGATGGATTATAGATATAGTTGTAGAAATCGAAACAATCAAACTTACAGAAAAAAAATCAAAGACATTGTTTTCAGGTTTTCCCAGTTGGGAAACATGATACAAAACTATTCAGTTTAAATAAAAAAATCAATACCTTTAACTGTATTATAATTGAGAACTGCTGTTTAACCAAAGATACAATGAAGAGACTGAAAGACAAAGATTAAAAAAAGATTAAAGTTTTAAAAAATTAAATATGTATATACACATGAATGGAATATATAAAGCAGTCTTCAAATCAAGAAAAAAAGGACAATTCACTAGAAATAGAAGAAAAGTCTTAAACAGTCTCATCCCAAAGAAGATATCCTAATGAACAGTGGACATGAACTTAATTCCTTAATTATCTCTCATTCTCAAAGAAAAGCAAATTAGACTGTGAATAAAATCTACATGTACCCACTAGGATGACTCCAATTCAAAAGGCTGACCTATCCAGGTGATGATGAAAGTGTGCAGCATTGGGAATTCTTACACATTGCTGGTGAGAGTATAAATTGTGACAATTGTATTAAAAAACTATTTGGTATTATCTACTATAAGGTAAAAAATATATACTATATATTTAATAATTCCACTCCTAGTTATCTGTAGTGAAATATTATTATAGAACCCAAAGCTTGCATGAATTTTAACACATAATATTGAGTTAAAGAAGTCAAACAAAAACAAAACATAGTATATATTTCAGTTTATATAAAGAAAAAAGCAGGCAATAACAATCTGTGATATTCCAAGTCAGATAACATTTCTGTATTAGTATCTGCTATTGCATAAGAAATATGCTCCCAAATGTAGTGACCTAAAACAGCACTGATTGTTTCATGTTTTCTAAAGTTCACAAGATTCTAGACAAGGTTTAGCTGTGTCTTCTTTGTGGTTTCTCACAGGCTGCAATCAATGTGCCTCCTAGGGAAGAATCCACTCCCCAAACTCAGTCTCATGGTCATTGACAGGATTCATTTTATCATTAAGTTGTTAGACTAAGGTCCTCAGTTCCTTTATGGCTGTTGGCTAAAGGTCATCCCCAATTGTTTGCCATGTGAAATTTCTGCCATGATGACTTCCTTCATCAGTATGAGCAAGCCATGAAAGAGAGAGAGAGAGATAAAAAAGAAAGGGGAGAGGAGTAAAAGGGTGTGTGAGCTAATGAGAAAGAGAGAGACACACAGAGAGAGTCAGCAAGCAATAGAGCACATGGGCTAGCAAGATGGAAATTTGGGTGATGCTATAACAAAGATTCTGAGGGTATTTGGCAAAATTTAGTTCCTTGATTTAGTTCCTTACATGATGGTGCGAGACAGATGTACTTCTCAAAAATCATCTACTGTAAGATTATAATTTGGTTATTTTTCCTTATGTATATTGTTTTTCATTTTACTTTTAAAAAAGTAAAAGTCACTAAGCCTGGAGTAGATTTAGAAGGGCAAAAGTGAACACAGCAAATTAGGAGTCCAGTGTGGAATTCCAGGTGAATGACAACATAGACTTAGACTAGAAAGGGTGAGGTTCTATTCAACTCTAGATGTATTTCCAATTTAGAGGTAACAGGACTTGCTATTGAATTGAACTTGAGGACAGAGAGGAAAATAGGGATCAAGGATGGGGTCAAAGGAAATATATGTACCAAGATAGGGGAGACTGTGGGAGGATGAAGTTTAGGATCACAGGAGAATCGGAGTTTTGATATGTAAAACTTGAGATATTTATTGGACATCAGCGTGGGAACGCTAAACAGGCAGTGAAGTTAGAGCTGTAAATTTGGACATGTTGAATAGAGATTTGCCGAAGCCAAGAGAGTGGATTAAAGAAAAAAACGGGCTCAAAAACTGAAGAGCTATGATATTTAGAAATTAAGAAGTAGAAATAACTCAGAAAAGTAAATTGAAAAAGAATGGCCAATGAGATAGAGAAAAACAAAGACTGTGTGCAGCCCGAAATATGAAATGCCTGAAGAAGGAAGGGATGATTATCTTTGTCGTATTGCTGAGACATAACATGAGAATGGAGAATCGAGCATTTGACATATCAACATGGAGCAGGCAGGTCATGAGAGGGGCTGATTGTGTGGGATGCTTGACAGTGAGATTATGGAGGAGGTTTAGTTACTGTAAAGAAAATGTTGAGGCTGAGGTGACATGATAGAAAAGACTTTCTCAGAGGTCAAGGAACTGAGAGACTGGGGTATTAGATGCTTGTCTACCACATGTGAAAGGCCCCAAAGATTAACAACAAGAGTAGTGATAAAGAGAGGAAGAGTCAGCTGCTAAAATATTCAGTGAATAAAGGGGTTGGGAGATCCAGAATACCTAGAGCAAGGGAATCGTGAGTAATATAGCCTGATGACATGTGTTTCACTTTATGTGTATTGTTGTTTTGTGGCTTTCTGGAAGATTTAGAAACTAAAGAAAGAGAATAAATGATTTGGAAGCAAAGATAAGAAGGAAGAAAGGTATCTAATCTATGTCACTTCGAGCTCTGTCACATTAGGAATATAGAGGAAAAGCAGGATATCGCCACCAAAGGGAGATGCTAGCCTCTCAGCCACTCCTCAGTTTGTGAGCTTTCTATGCCTTATTTCATCATCTCAATGAGCCCATCAATATCCAATTCATATTGTTTAGTGAGGCTGAATTGAAATAATGTACATAGAAGTCTTATCTTATTTTGAACACTGAAAATTTAGTAAAACTTTCAATTAAGTATTAAAAAGCAACATATTTCCTAAACATGATATTTAAATATATGTTATTTCTAAAAAGGTTTCCAGAGCATAAAATTTGTAATAAGGTGTGACTGTGTGATCTTTTATGTTGTTATCATTACTATTTTTCCTAATTTCTGTTCTTGTTTGTTTGTTTGTTTGTTTTTGAGACAGAGTCTGGGTCTGTCACCCAGGCTGGAGTGTGGTGGTGCAACCTCGGCTCCCTGCAACCTCTGCCTCCCCAGCTCAAGTGATCCTCCTGCCTAAGCCTCTCGAGTAGCTGGGACCACAGGCATGCCCAACAACCTCTGACTAATTTTTTTTTTTTTTTTTTTTTTTTTTTCCTGTAGAGATGGCGTCTTGCCATGTTTCCCAGGCTGGTCTCAAGCTCCTAGATTCAAGCGATCCACCTGCCTTGGCCTCCCAAAGTGCTGGCATTATAGGCATAAGGCACCAATGCCAGGCCTGTTTTGAAATTTCATACATATTTATAAAACGTGTGTTCAGGATGAGAGAATATATGAAGAAGTTACATAGCGTTTTATATCTGTATAGAATAAAAATGGTCTAAATCAATGTCGTCAGTCCATGGCTTTATAGACACCATCTTCTAGTCTAATCACTCATCTGTTTTTACCCAGTGCTCATATTGTGGGAAAAGTGTAGGGGCACAGAACAGTGAACCCTTTCGGGAATGTTGGAATCATTCTCTATTAGAATTATATTATTATACAAAATGTTGGTGAATCAGTCTGGATTTGGTCATGGAAACAAAGCCACCATCAATCATTATGGAAAGAAGGTGTTTCATGTGGGAATTTTAAGTATATAGGACAAACAGGATGTGGGAGAGCTGGGAGTTTAAGGTCTGATAAGGGAACATTTGGTGGGATAAAGAAATAGTGACGAAGCACTTCAGCCTAAAGAGACTTCTTAGAAACCTATCAGGCCCATATTTCCTTCTCCCAAAAGGCAAAAACAATACTTAAGTTATCCTCACCAGGAGATTTGGCTACAGAAATGAATAACCCAATTTTTAATCTATTCAGCTAGTCTCACCACTGCTACCTGAAGAGCTACCTGAGAATCTTGGAGACACAACTGAACACTAATGATAATCTCTTAGATTATAGTTGGGGATATTACCAAGGATGTGATTTACCCAGAAGGATTAACTCTACCAAAGCAACTAGATGAGGAAGGTTACTGGGGTCCGAGTTTGGACTATGCCCTGCTTGGAATGAATATATGGTCAGAAATCTTTCTTGTACTGTTAATAGAATGACCTGTTCCACTGGCCAAACCATCAGCGCACAGCAGAAATCCCAAACTCCCTTGCTCATGTGGTCCTAGACAACGACATTGTTTTAGACTCTCTCCTTGCTGTACAGGGTGATGTTGGTGCTGTTGCTAACATTTGCTGCTGCACCTGGGTAAATACATCCAGCTAGACTGAATTGGAAACATCTACGATTCTAAAGTTAGCCAAATCTCTGAAAGGGAGACTTCAAAAAGCCTCCTGGCTGGACTTCCTGGCTTGAATGTACAATTTCCACCTATTTTCAGCTGGCTTTTGTCTCTAGTCTAGGATACCTTCTGTGTTCCATCCTACAAATCGTAATGATCCTTCTATTTGGGCTAATCATTTGGGTACTCTTTCACTTGTTCTAGCCTGTTATTTTTTTGTTTGTTTTGTTTTGTTTTGAGATGGAGTTTCACTCTTGTTGCCCAGGGTGGAGTGCAATGGTGGGATCTCGCTCACTGCAACTTCCTCCTCCCGGAGGGTTCAAGCGATTCTCCTGCCTCAGCCTCCAGAGTAGCTTGTATTACAGGCATGCGCCACCACGCCCCGCTGGTTTTGTGTTTTTGGCAGAGATGCGGCTTCTCCACGTTGGTCAGGTTGGTCTCAAACTCCCGACCTCAGATGTTCCACCTGCTTCGGCCTCCCAGTGTGCTGGGATTACAGGTGTGAGCCACTGCCCCGGCTCTTCTAGCCTGTTTTAACAAATATCTGCAAGAGACTTGGATCATGCTGACCTAACCCATGAAACTTTAAATTTATTCCAGACAGGAACCAGAATCAACATAACCGAGGAGGCTTTGATTAGAATCTAACAGGTACCTGAGTGCCTTTTGTAAGTAAATGGCTCTAGTTGCTCAATTGGCCACTACTGTGCCACCAGGGTCCCTAGAAGAGACCACATAAACCTGAAGCACGTAGCTAATCACTTCCATGCTGTGATGAAATGCAATGCTGTCTGCCAACAAGTTTGAGCCCATCTTTCAAGATGCATCCTGAGTGGCTAACTGGGCCTACATTTAAAGTTGAGCCAACAGGCCATTTGCTAACAAGGGGTCACACACACGTTCTGAGTTCACCCAAAACGCATACCTTATTATTTTGGGGCTTTTCAGCTCCCCTGCCTCTGCCAATCAGGGCTTAGCTGTATTGACCAATTAGAACTCAGCTGGGTTGACCAATCAGAACTAAGTGGGTTTCGAGTTTTAATTCTCAATTGAATGAACAGACCTGACTGGGAACCTGCATGGGAACTTTGGCTATAAAACCTGAGCATTCTTTCTGTTCTCTGGAAGAAATAATGTTTAAGTTGTTAACACTTTATGCATTTTCCTAAAATTGAATCAAACAACTCCTTCTGAAACATAACCCTGATATCAGGGAGGTCGTACAACACGTGCTAAACAATTTTATTCCTCTAACCAAGGTCCGTGCCCTAATCAACAGGAAGTACTAGAGTGCTTGTCGCCCATTCTCCCTCAAGATTGAGAAATGAACAATGAAAAAAAGGGGATTTGAAAATGCAGAATCAGCCCAGTGTGGTTCAAGTTTGTGTAATAAAATAATGCATTGTTTTACAGTTGCCACGGACTCTTGGTTTCCAGTTATGTTACCTGGGCATGCCCACACACACTCAGCATGCAACCACGGTGGAACCTAAGTGCTTGGACCAGGGAGCAGGGCTGATTTAAGAAGGGGACACCTCAGGGCTTAATCTGTGATCTGATCAGATCCAGGCCTGACATCACCTCATGGCGCAATGCAGTCAGATCACACCTCATTACCCTCTGTCTATAAAACCTGCCTCAACCCCCAGATCTGAGAGACAAATTTGAACATTTTCCCCATCTCCTTGCTAGTCGACTAAAAATAAACCTTTCCCTCTACAAAACCCTTGTGCTTCCTTGTTTGGCTTTCCATTGCAATCAGGCAAACGGCCTCCATTGGTTTAGGTAAGGAACACTGTGAAAACTCAAGGAGCTATCCGGCAGCACTATTTTGAGAGCCCAGCCCCCACCAGACTGTGTCCTGCTCTGGGGCCCAACAGCCCCAGCATCTCCACGTCCCTGGAGCGCTGCTGACATCTCTTCATTTCCATCCAGCGCGCTGCAACTTTGTCCCGTGGGCTGAATCCAGTGGTGCAGTAGGGAACAGGCAGTGCACCACAGCAGGGAGGCTGCCCCCTGGACAAAGGGAGCCCAAATGCACACTCCTCAGTTTCTGAAAGCCACTTGCCTGGGGCCACTGCCACTGACAGCAACCCTCTCAACCTTCCACCCGAAGCAGGGTCACCAAGCATCTGCATGTGCCTCCAAAGATTCTGGAGCTGGTCTGCCCAGACACTGTTCTGTGTCCTGAGGACAGGCTCTCACACCACCCACCACGCAAACATGCTGCCCAGGGCCTGGGGATCATGCTGCCTCAACTGCTGCTGCAGGCGTGTGCACACATCAGGAAGTCTGACAACAGGCCCAGGTCACCTGCTAGTGGGACCCAAGCATGCCATCCAGGGGGCTGGTGACTGCCCGGCCCCACTCACCATAGCCTGCATCCTTGCACACCATTGGAGGGCCTAAGGACAGGAAAGCAACATGCCTCCCTGGAGAGAGCTTGATTCTATTCTGGCATATGTTAGAGAAAAGTACTAACCAAGTCAGATGGTTTGGAATGTGGTGTGTTGTGGTGTGTGTGTGTGTATGTGTATACACACATACACACACACACACACACACATATATATATATTTAGATGGAGTCTTGCTGTGTTGCCCAGGCTGCAGTGCAGTGGTGAGATCTTGGCTAACTGCAAGCTCCACCTCCCGGATTCACGCCATTTTCCTGCCTCAGGCTCCCGAGTAGCTGGGACTACAGGGGCCCGCCACCACGCCCAGCTAATTTTTTTGTATTTTTAGTAGAGACGGAGTTTCACTGTATTAACCAGGATGGTCTGGATCTCCTGACCTCGTGATCTGCCCACCTCGGCCTCCCAAAGTGCTGGGATTACAGGTTCGAGCCACAGCGCCTGGCCAGAATTTGGTCTAAATATTAATGCTACCAAACTGGGGAGGAAGTAACTCAATTTTGCTAATTCTTCGTTTTCTGATGCCTTATTGATTAACAAAGAAACCATTATTTGCTTTTGAAGGCAGAGTTATTATTTTCTACTGTGAAGTTACTTCAACTTATAAAAATGTATTTTATTTACACCTTTGTAGCAATGGAGCTTGGAAGAAAATATAAAGCGTATCTACATAAACGTTTCATCTAGTCTTCTGTGGTCTCATCTGGTCTTCTATGAAGTTTCAGTACAACGAAGAAACAGTGCTCGGCAGCCCCACGGTCTATTGTGAAAGGAGGCATTTGCCATGTGATTGAATCAGAGGTAGTTCAAGGTAACAAAAGGCCTCGAAGCAAAGCAATTAGGAAAGACAGGATTATTAATGTGGATTTAATGGCATTAGTTGCTTCCCTGCTTTTTTTCTTACTGTGTTCTTTTGAATAACCACATAGTTTTTTCAAGATTCTAATATATATAATTTCATCCATATGATTTTTATACATGTGAGTAACACAAGGCAGGTATGTAAAACTTTGACCAATGTTTCTGTAAAACAGAGTTCTGCAAACGATGGCTTATGGGTGCCACCTGGTTATTGAAAGTAAAAATTGATTGGAACATAGCCACACCTATTGGTTTTTGTATTTTCTATGGCTGCATTTGCACTACATGCAGAGCTGAGTACTTCAGACAGAGACTGTATGACCTGCAAAGCCATAAATTGTTACTATGTGGTATTTACAGAAAAGATTGCCAACCATTGCTATAGACTAAAACCTTATTTTCTGATAAAAAGAACTGCAAAAAAAAAAAAAAAAAAGAAAATCAGAAATAAGAAGCCTAGTGAAAGACATTGTATTTTCAGTTCAAAAATAATTTTTAATTGCTATAAGAAACATCAGTCACTTTCCTAGGACTTTTGACACATGAGATAAAGTCTACACATACTAGGTAAACACAAGAGCATTATTACATGGGTCAAAAATGTCAAAAAACATCCCATATTCTCTTCTGGGGAAACTCAGCAAGATTTCAAGTATGACTGTTAAGAATTAGAAAAGACTAGCATAAGCTTTAGCATTCTAAACAATAAGTAATTGAATTATTTCAGTTTGGCTACACATCATCTTTTAAAGTCCATCTTTGCAAATTATACATTACCATAAATACAGTGTGTATTTGACATTATGTAACTTTGCTTAATCCAGTGTCAATTGTCTAATGGTCTAAAGTGTCCCATTGAAGTTATAATTTGGATGAACTGAACAAGAAGAAAAGTTTTCTTCTTTAGCCCATTTGTTTATCACTCAATTCCTACTCCTGCCCATGGTTTCTTCCACCTTCCTCTGGAGAACATCAAGAGATGCTAGATCTCTGTACAAGGTAGTTTGCTTTAGCTTGAAATAATCAGTGAGGATAATACATGGGCAATGTCCAGAAATCACATTATTGCTCATAGACTGTGTAGCCTTGATCTAATGGATAACTGTACATTGTCTTCACTAAGAAGCTAGGGTGGTTGTCCTTGATATTGGGACATTGTAGACTTGGCCAGATCAATGCCCAGATATTCCCAAGACTTTACCTAAGACTCTGCTCAGTATCCATTTGTCTACTGCTGGTCATCTGGAAGAATAAACTTCTCCTGAGTGGTACCAGCTTATGAGATTTCCTGAGTTGATACAGAGGTAAATGCATCTTTGTTGCACAATTTACAGTCTTTTATTTTTTAAAGGAAAAACATGATTTTGATCACTGTACTGCATGCCTTTATAATTTTGGTGTTATGATGCAAGATCTAATTGTTATCAAATGTAGTGACGCTTGTTCCAAATTCTAAAATTGTTTCAATTATGCCTTGGGTAGGGGTGACAGGAAGGCTCTGGTATTTAGCTTATGGTACATGTCCTTCGTTGTCTCATTTTCTTCTGGAGATCCTGTATCTCATTTTGCATTTTTCTGCTTTCTGTTTGAAATCCCTCTTTTAGCAGTCGCTCCTGTTCCTAAAAAGGGACAAACGGAGGCTGAGTAAAGTGTAGCATCAGGCAAATTGAAATATTCTATCTGGTTTCCACATTCAATGACTTGTTATTTAATTTTCTCTTAAAATATTCTCTAGCCTTAATTTTCATTATACTTTTGCTTGGGCATCCAGGCTCAGGATTTCTTCTCCTGGGAATCCTTTAGCTAAGAGAGAGTTTTAGCTTATACATTTTGCTATGTTTGATGAACCTAAATTACCAGCCTTGATTTTCCCCCCATTAATTGTATATAGCTTGGTGGGCAGTTTTGATCATATGTTTGGCTTCAACTCTTATCTATGCATTATACATTCTTTTATATACCTACCTATACATATACTATTTGTCAGGTTCACGACTATGCCACAGGTCATGTTGAGGTTGGGAGGGCATGGGCAGATGAGCAGAAAGACCATTCGGGGGGCCGTAGGCAGGTGAATATGGTTTTATTCAGCACCAGCTCTTATCAACAGCTTTCTCACACTAGCTGTCTACACTGTCTGCCCTGCCTTGGCTGCTTAGCCCCGCAGACCCCCACACAGCTATGCAGCCGGCTCTCCCCTGCCTTCCAGGTCAGCAGCTTAACTCTCTCTCTCTCTAGGCATGAGTGGGCTGAGCTGTGTCCTGGTTCCCCTCTGTCTGTCTGCGAAGACGGACAGCTTTGGCTTTCTCTTTGGGCACCAGCACCTGCACACTGTCAACAGGGAATTATACCTTTTATAGACAATAGTGGCTTAGAGCCAAGTGATGGCCTTCCCTATGTTATGGCTATGGAGCTTCTCTATGTTATGTCTACATGGCTATGATGACAAGTGGAGTTATACGCCTGTGCTCTAGACTCACTGAGTCATGCAAGGTGCAAACATCGTACTTTGGCTTATCCTTGATCAAAGCACAGGCATGTTTCTTACACTATTATGTATATGACATAACACAGAAATAAGCAAAGTATCCTCAAAATCTCATAAGGTATATGAATCATGCATTAGGAAATTTGATCTAAGCTGCCACACCTTGGTGTCAGGGGTAGCTGAAGATAGGTAAGAAATCCGAGTGCCAGACTGACCACACTGAGTTTCTGCACATAGCTCACAACTCAAAACAAACTGGGAGCAGGACATAAAAAGCGGTCATAATTAGCAGAGTATCACACAGGTGTGAGGGTTAGGAGCCTTTCTGCTCATAAAGGTTTTCATAAATTTAATTTCCTACTAGGTGTCACAGAAAAAAATAATCATTGTGGATTCCACTAAGTGATGAAGACAGCTCCGATGTATTTACTAGCTGTGTGAACTTAATTATTTATTCTTTTTGGAATGTTTGTTTCTCCTTTTAAGTAATAAGGATATAGTTCTTTCTTCATATGGTATTAAGCAAGAGATACAGATTTTTCTCTTTTTTTAGACGGAGGCTCGCTCTGTTGCCCAGACTGGAGTGCAGTGGCACGATCCTCGGCTCACTGCAAGCTCCACCTCCTGGGTTCATGCCATTCTCCTGCCTCAGCCTCCCCAGTAGATGGGACTACAGGTGCCCACCACCATGCCCAGCTAATTTTTTTTTTATTTTTAGTAGAGACGGGATTTCACCATGTTAGCCAGGATGGTCTGGATCTCCTGACCTCGTGATCTGCCTGCCTCAGCCTCCCAAAGTGCTGGGATTACAGGCGTGAGTCACCGCGCCCGGCCAAGATACAGATATTTTAATAATGCCTGGCAGATAATAGCTGCCTTGAGTTGAAGGATATACTGATAAATGACTGAATGTTACACAACTGCAAATAAAAATCTTTTAGTGACCAGACTTGGCAGTAGCCAGTTCAGGCCGGACAGACAGGAATTGAAAAGTACAAGTAAGCAAGCAGGGTCCTTCCCCTGGGCTTTATGTTCTCCCTGCCACACTAAGTTTGTGATCAGGGAGAATGGAGAGAAAACAGAAAAACAGAAACCTCGAGGTGATGCAATTAGATACCTGAAGTTTAAGAGCGAGGGTCCTCTCTTGCTCTTTCAGCAACTGGGCCCTGTCCCTCTCCATCTTCTCAGTCAGTTGTTTCAAGTGTTCCTGATAACTCCTCTCCTTCTGTTCCATCATCTGCTCATTCTTTCTTTGTATTTCCTGCAACATTTTTGTTGAAGCCTGTGCAGACTCAGCTTTCACACGTTCCACTGTGGAGGAAAAGGAAGAAGAAAAATTTGTGTGGGGTTATCTTGTTGCCTCATTCTTCCTTCTACGCTTACCTGTCGTTGTTGTTGACTGCAGATGCCCTACTCAGAGACGACCTCAGCAAATAAGACACACCTTTGTGGATCCTGCTCTAGTTAAACCGTCTCATGTTTATCTAGTCAAGTTATTTCAATTTTTAGAGCTTTTGAGGCCATCTAATCTCTTAACTCACTCCTCACCTTCAATCTCCTTTTCCTTTTCTGTGAGAGTCTGGTCTGTCTGTAGAATTGCATCAGTCATAGACTCCTTGGATTTCAAGTATGTCTGCAGAATCTCTTCAGCCTTAGGACCCAGAGAACACAGAGTGAGCAGTAGGAAATGGCTGGAAGCAGGTTTTCCTGTTCATCTTCCTGCCATTCTTTCCTCTGGGAATTCTTCCTCTTGACTCTGTTGTTCTTGGTGACCAAATTCCCTGTCCGAGTGACAGGCACATGCTCCTGGCAAGCTGATCAGAGCATCCTACGTAGCAGTCATTTTTAGTAGACTAATATAGATACTGGGAAAAAGATGGTCTCTGTCCTGTTTAGATTAAGGGCTCTAAGTTTGGAACTGGTAATGCTGTGGTCCCAGATGGGCTGAGCCTGCTGGGGAATGAAGCCATCTTTGAGAAAGCAAATATCAGAGTGACTCAGATAGAGGGAGGATGGGAGGGAGAAAACTGTGGGGATGGGGGAAACACTGGACAGAGAGACAGTTCATGATGTTATTTGAAACCTTAGACCCACCTGTCCTGTAAAGCCAGTTTGCAGCCTAAATCAATGAATTACTATTTTTGTTTAAGTAACCATCATTAGGTTCCTGTCTCTTGCAACAGGAAAAGCCCAGCTGTAATGATGACAATAATAACTTTGTGCTTCATCTGGTAATTGAATTTATAACTCAATAGCTAATTGACTGTACTCTGTTTGATGAGCACCTAGGACATATTTGGTATAACAGTCTCTTTGCATTTGTTATTGAATAAAAGCATGAACGTTATGCAAACAAAAAAGCACATCTGTGTGCAGTGAAGCTTGGTCACCTTGGTGTTTGTAGGAGGCAGGTCAGCAGCTTTCCATAACTGACAGATAAATCTTGGTTACCTGTATCCCCTTCCTTGGTTCCTCATAGTACTTTTTCTTCAGGTCTTGTAGCTTCTGAATAAAGAGACGATAGCCCCCTGGTTTTGAATAAATTCCCATCTTCACTTCTTCTTCTAGAGGACTGAAAATGTCCTGAAGTAAAGCTGAGCAACGATCTGATGATGCTTCCTGATTCTGTTTACAAAAGTCATCCCGCTTTTTTTCTAGCTGGGCCTTTAATGTAAAAATAGGAAGTAAAAAGAGTAACAGGGAAAGGATGTTAGCTTGACCTCAGAATTTTGGGAAAGACTTCTGGAAATAGAAAGTTAATGACTCTGGAGAAACTGACAAGCTCCTCAGCAGGAGCACACTCTTCCTCCTGACCCCACTTTCTACTGAAGTCGCTTTCTTTTTGGAGGTGATTCAGGGCTGAGATTGATAGCTTTATGTCAACCGTTAGAGGAAAACTCTGTTTTTGCGTATTGGACTGATGATTTCATATGGAATAAATGTGGCTGATCAGAAGCCTGTTCAAGATAATTAGGATAAAAATTTTCTTTGCGTTTGGCTAGAATATTAAATCAGTCTGAGAAGAGTGGGCAGGTAATTTTATTAGAATCTCTGGTTGTCCGTTATATGCATAAGTAAAGGGAAAATTATTCAGGAAAAAATGTTTTAGAACTTTGGGTCTGTAATAATACAATTGGTGCTTCTGATTGATGCGATTACAAATCTGTTGTTTTCACCATTATGGAAGCTGGGAGGAATTACTTCTATCAGAATAAATACTTGTTTTCTTTCCTTGTACTACTTTGGCATCCATGACCCTAAACCGTGTAAATCTGAGACAAAAATTACCGCTAACTCTTTTTGAAATAGATGGTCCACATCTTTGAAGGAACTCCTGATGAAGACTTCAATGGCCTCTCTCTCACTGTCCCTGTGCAGGTCCAGCAGCTCCTGGAGGGTTTCCGTGGGCAGCTGCACCTTCTGGCCCATCTGCTGTTCGTAGTGGGCAACAGCCTTTTGCACTGCAGCTGAGTTCTCTATCTGGGCCAAGGCCAGGACTGCGTTCTCCATGCAGGGCAGATCACCACTGCTGATGGCATTGACATAGGTCAGCACCAGACTCTCTAGACCTGCATATGGAGAACAAATGATAATGTTTCTTGTGGTAAAGAAAGTCTCTATTCCGTGTAATTCTGAGCATGTCAAATACCACCTATTTTTCTCACAGCATCAATGTCCTCAGTATCACCTGGAAGCTTGCTAGAAATACAGACTCTCAGACCCTGTCCAAGATCTATTGAATTAGACTTTTCTCTTTCGTAAGATCCTCAGAAGATATGTATGCATACCAACATTTGAGAGTTCTTGTATTAGATTACATAGACTTAATTGAATGTTTGCATCCATTTTAACCCCAAGCACCATTAGGGCAGGAACCATATCTATTTCATTTATGTCTATATTTTCAGTCTATTCTCAGTAAGCATTCGATCAATATGTATGAAACAAATGACACTATTCCAATAAAAAGGAGTCCTCCATTTGGATTATTTTATCACAGTATTGTTCAAAAGCGCTTTCTGTAATGCTGGAAATGTTGCATATGTGCTTTTCAGTGTGCTAGCCAATAAGTTCATGTAGATATGAGTCCTTGAATTACAGCCATGTGATTGACTTTTAAATTTTCCCTATTTAAATTATTTACAGTTATGTTTACATAGGGCAATTTTAAGCAGTAGAACTTTTTTTCCTTTGGCCTTTTCCTAGACTGGAAATTTGAGTAACAATATATATTAGAAACACTGGTGCCATCTAGAATTTAACAAAATATAGCAGTAGACTGGGACTTTTCAAAGCTGAAACTAGGTGGAAGTTATTCTATGCTCCTCTAGTCTTAAATAATGAGCAGAAGTACTAGGAAGGGGACTTACGAGGCCCGTTGACCTTGATGCCTCCTGAAAGAGTTTTAGTTTTGGAATTGCTAAAGATGTAGGAACAAAAGTCTGCTACTTGTTGCACAAATTCGGGGTCCAGCTCTTCATCATGTAGTTTCTCAAGCTGGGCAAGCTTCTTGCGGTGAACAGGGCGATCAAAGACAAAGCATTTCTTCTTTGGGAAGAACTTCCGGATACAGAGTCGGGGCAGATTAAAAGTTTTATCTTTTTCACTGGTACCTAGAGAAACGTAAAAAAATTATAAAATTGCCTAATATAAGTGTTTCTGTAAAGGGCCAAATAGTAAATATTTTAGGCTCTTCAGGCTGGGTGGTCTCTTTTCCAAGTACTCAACTCTGTTATTGGAGCATGACTACAGCTTTAGACAATACGTAAATGAATGGGCGTAGCATTATTCTAAGAAAACCCTGTTTACAAAGATAGCTGGCAGGCAGGATTGGCCATGATGTGTCTTGGGCTGTAGTTTGCCAGTGCTTGGACTAGCATACGGTTCATGTTTTAGTCTATGTTCTTTTAAAAAATATCCATTGTACTCAATACTCTATGGCTAAGTAGAAGATCACAAACCCTATGCAGGGAGATAAAATTAACCTAATCACAGCATACACAAAGGTGAAAGAACAAGAAACTTGTTCTAGAACAATGACAAATATAATTTAAAATAACATCTATTAATCTGGATATTCAACAAGCATTAATCTCTAGGAATAGCCAGCTGAAGACATAGAAAACTGCAAATTTGGGAAAACTACAATAGTAAACTGAAAAATGATCATTTCTTTTGTTTTCTCATCCTCATTTATCAGTTGAAGCTCTCCGTTACCTTTCTTCAGCTTCAGGGAGTATGTCAGGTACTCATCTGCTGTGATGGGTTGTCCATCTGCTTCTAAGTCCAGGGAGAAATCTCTCAGTGTCCACACAAAGTCTGGGAAGAAGCTCACAAAGTCAGCTGAATCCTCATTCTCATTCTCATCAGGTGAGGATTTTGATCGGATTCGATGTGTCAGCTCTGTCACATAGCTGAGTAGCTAACTAAGGAAATGTGACAAAATGAACAGGGACCTCATCCCATATTAGTTCAACACATTCCCAAACCTTCCATTTTCCTTTGCTCCTAACCTAAATGTCATTTCTAAAGTGGATACATGGGATCGCTCCTCGTACTTGCATTATTTTTTGTTTTCTCCTCTTAAGCCTGATTCATGAGGATTCATAGTCAGGCAGCTGGTTTATGAATACAGGTGTCCCCTCTGACCTTGGTGCTGTTCTGGGTCACAAAGGATACTGCAGTTGGTCCATGGCCTGCTGGTTGATGGTTCCCATGCTATTGTACACGAAGGTGCTGCTCAGGAGGATGGCCAGGGCGAAGATCCAGGAGTCATTCTGGTTGTCACCCTGGAAGTCAAGACACACTGGAGTCAGGAGCAAATTTCATCGTCACAGCACTTTCCAGAGTAACAGTAGTAAAACAATGTTCATATGTTAGAGGTTGTTTTTTGTTTCTTTGTTTGTTTGTTTGTTTTAACACTAATGACCTATTAAAGGAAGACAATTCAAAAATTATTCTCAGTAGGATGTGGCTTTGGGTAGTTTTTTGATGAGTATTTTTGGGTTACTATGATTCTTACTAGGTCTAATGATCATCAACAGATAATTGCAAAATTAAAATTCAAGGTTGGTGGGCATTTTAAGGCCTGAAGTACAATTTAAATTTAAAATTTTCTCTTTTTTTTTCAATAACAAAATTCACACATAAGATTGATACTATTAGTTGCTATTTTAGCAAGTAATTAATATACACCTGAAATGTATTATCTTATTAAATATTCAAAATAATACTATGTGGCCAACATAGGTCTTTTCCATACATTTTGAAGGTTGGAATGCTGAGGCTAAAATAAGTCAATTTTCTCAGGCTACTGAATTAGTGACAGAATTTAAGTTTAAATACAAAGTCACGAGGCTTTAGCAACCAAATTCTTAACTAAAGTTCTCTGCAGGATAACACTCATGACACTGGGATTATTTGTGCTCCCTTTATGCATCTGTGTTAAACCCCACATATTACGGCCTACAGTTAATGGTTAATAAACAATTAAATGGTGCATAAAATACTCAGAAAAGAGGGGCTCACTCCACAATTGGATCCTTGAGTCTCACCTTCTCTACATCTCCCAGACCCTCGGTGTCCAGCAGAACTAGGACGTGGCCTGGCTTCTTGGGATGGGGCACACACCACATCCAGATTCCTTTAGTGTGAGACTGCACTGTGGAGCCCAGAGAGAAGCCTGCAAGGGAGAGAGGAGACCAGAGATGGAGATCTAGTAACAGGCAGTTCTGGCAATTGAAGGAAAAGGTAACATATTTAAGGTTAAGAGAGAACCGAAATGACAATCACTATTCATCTTACTTACTTACAATCAAAGAAATAGGAAATTCGAATACCTAATGCATGGAAAAATTCAGGAGACTTTCATGATAAAAATAATCAACACAGTAAAAATAGAAAGTACCTCAACATAATAAAGGCCATATATTAAAAATCCACAGCTCACTTCACATTTAATGGTGAAGCATCATAGCTTTTCCTATATCAGGAACAAGAAAGGGTGCCTACTTTTGTCAATTGTGTTCCACAGAACACTGCAAGTCCTATCCAGAGTAATTATACAAGAAAAGCATAAAGGAGGTACCCTAATTGGTAATGAAAAAGTAAAATTATCTCTGTCTGCTGATGATAATATATAATTTGTAGAAAACATTAAATATTCCACAAAAAAAGATTAGAACTCTTAAAACAATTCACCAAAATTGTAGCATACAAAGTCAATGTGGAGAAATCAGTTGCTAGTGTAAAAAATAGAATTAGAAAGGAAATTCTAATTTCCTTTCCAAACAAAAAGAAAAGGAAATTTTGAAAACAATCCCATTTAACAGCATTGAAAGAATACACTACCTAGGAATAAGTTTAACCAAGCAGGTGAAAGACTTGTAGAGTGAAAACTTCAAATATCCTTTAAAGAAATTATAGGTGACATAAGTTATTAGAAAGACATCCAGTGTTTATGGATTGGAAGACTCAATATTCTTAAGATGTCACTACTACCCAAAGTGACGTACAGGTTTGATGTAATCCCTACTAACATTCCAATTACTTTGTATAAATAGAAAATCCATCCTAACTTTCATATGAAATTTCCAGAGATCCCCTAATGATGAAAATAATCTTAAAAAGGAAGAGCAAAATTGGAGTCTCACAGTTTCTGAGTTCTGAAACGTATTACAAAACCATGTATGGTACCTGTATAAAGACTGACATATAAACCAATGGAATAGAAAAGACAGCCCATGAATAAACTCTGACACATATGGTCGATGATTTCCAGTACCAGTGTCAAGATCATTTAATGAAGAAAGGAGAGTCTCCTTAACAAATGATGTTGAGGAAATGAGATATCTCCTTAAAAAGTTGAGCTGTTGGCTGGGCGCAGTTTCTCATGCCTGTAATCCCAGCACTTTGGGAGACTGAGGTGGGCGGATCACGAGGTTAGGAGATCGAGACCATCCTGGCTAACAAGGTGAAACCCCGTCTCTACTAAAAATACAAAAAATTAGCTGGGCGTGGTGGCTGGCGCTTGTAGTCCCAGCTACTCAGGAGGCTGAGGCAGGAGAATGGCGTGAACCCGGGAGGTGGAGCTTGCAGTGAGCCGAGATCATGCCACTGCACTCCTGCCTGGGCGACAGAGCAAGACTCTGTCTCAAAAAAAACAAAAAACAAAAAACAAAAAGTTGGGCTGTTACCTTATAACTTACAAATATGAACTCAAAATGGATCAAATAACTGAACATTAGAGTTAACATTATAAAAGTTGTAGAAGAAAACAAAGGGTAAAAGTTTTATATATTGGATTTGGTGATTTTTTTTTAATAAGAAACCAAAACTATAGACAATAAAGGAAAACATAGATTAGTGGGACTTCAGCAAAATTTAAAACTTTTGTGTATTAACGGACACTACGGACAGAGTTAAAAAAGGCGTCACATAGAATGTAAGAAAAGATTTGCTAAACATGTATATGATAAGGGATTGATATCTAGAAAATATTTAAAAATTTACAAAGCAACACAAATAAAAACCAGATTAATAAATGAACAAAGGACTTGAATAGACATTCTCCCAAAGAAGATATTCAAGTTGCCAATAAGTGCATGAAAATATGCTCAATATCACTAGTCATTAGGGAAATGAAAATCAAAACCACAACGAGATACTACTTAACATCCATTCATATGGGCACTATCAAAAAAAAAACACTGAAAATAAAAAATGTTGGTGAGGATGCAGAGAAATTAGAACCCTTGTACATTTCTGTTGGGAATGTAAAACAGTATAGTAATTGTGGAAAATGGTATAGTGATTTCTTTAAAAAAAAAAGTTAACATGGAATGACTGCATGAGCCAGCAATTCCCCTTCCGGATATATTCCTAAAGGAAGTGATAGCAGGGACTTGAACAGATATTCAGACACGCATGTTCCTATTAGCCTTATTTCTAACAGACAAAGGTGGAAGCAATCCAAGTGGCCACTGACAGATGAAGAGATAAACAAATTAGTATACACGTACAATTACTAAGCCTTAGAAAGGAAGAGTTTTGACATGTGCTAACACACTGATGAACCTTGAAGACATATGAATTGAAATAAGCCAGTCACAAAAGGACAAATATTGAATGATTCCACTTATATGAGTTTTCTGTAGTAGTCAAATTCATAGAGATAGAATGTAGAATGATGGCAAGCAATGGGTTTATGTGGAGCTTTTGTTTAATTAGTACAGAGTTTCTGTTAGGCAAGATGAAAGAGTTCTGGATATGGATGTAGGTGACAGTTGTATAATAGTGTGAATGTCATTAATGCCACAGAGCTGTACACTTAAAAATGGTTACAAGGCTAAATTTTATGTTTATTTTTTACAACAATAGAAAAGAATATCCAATACAGACTGAAACATTTTTTCAACCTTAAAGATCACTGTAAACTCTCTGATATTGCATAAAAATTATAATAAACATTGTATAGTTTATTATAGTTATTTTTCTGTACACTAATTATTTTTATTACCGTCTTACTCCTTTTAGGAAAGGCATTATTTGTGCTTTTGAAAGGGAAACTAAGGTATCATGGAATAATTAGTGAATTGAATCTTATCCCCTGGAATAGCATGAAGATAAGGAGCCCGACTGTGAATGGAAAGTTAGCTTTCAGTATTCATCCTCATCTCTTTCTCTCCTCACACCCTTGTAATGGATGCTGACTGTGTAGATGGACAGAAGGGACTTGGCAGATCTTTGCTTATGCCACTCACCCTTTTTCTTTCCAGCCAGCTTGTTCATCAGGTAGGATTTGCCTGTGCGATAGAGGCCCACAATCGCCACCACCACCACAGGCTGCGTAATGGCAGACAGGATCTTCAGAGCTTCTGGATTCACCATCAGTCGCCCATTAGTGTTCTCAATGAGGCACATTGGGCCTGTCATGTGAATCTCTGATGCCATGTCCAGGGTGTTCCTTTGTCTGCAAGAGAGGAGGTGAAATAAATGAAAATTTCTAGTGTTTTGCAACTATAAGGGATAATCATAAGATTCCCCAGTATGGCCAAAAGTTTTGTGTGTGACAGTGAGAGAGATGAGGCAAAATCTGTATCATTTGAGAAAGTTATGGAAGTATAGTCAAAGTAGCTCATTACAAAAAATGTTAGCATGACAGTGACTTATCAACACTCAACTACTCTCACAACCCAAATATTTCATTTAATTTATTGTGGAAAACTTTCTTTTTGGATTCTTATTAAATATTTTCACTAGTCAATTAATGGAAGATAGAATAGGTTTTAGAGGATTTATTTTGCATTCTAGCTATTTGTAAGGAATTCAATATTGATTTACTTATTAATTCTTACAGTGAATAAACATCCAACACAGTGAATCAGTGTTCATAGTTTGATGTTTACCCTTAGAATAATTTTCAAAGATTTTTAAATGTGTTCCTTCCTCCATCTTCAACTGGTTATGCTTATTTCACTGCAATGAGGATTGACAAAGCTTCTCACAGTGCCATTCTGGAAGTGGAAACAATGTAACATACTTTTGTAAACCTTATAGAACTATACAAACATGTGAAATACATGGCTAGGGAACCTTCGGAGGGCTCTGAAGGGGCATGTCCAAGAGAAGAGCCATGTATTTTTTGTTTTTTTGAGACGGAGTCTTGCTCTGTCGCCCAGGCTGGAGTGTAGTGGCCGGATCTCGGCTCACTGCAAGCTACGCCTCCCGGGTTTACGCCATTCTTCTGCCTCAGCTTCTGGAGTAGCTGGGACTACAGGCGCCCACCACCTCGCCCGGCTAGTTTTTTGTATTTTTTAGTAGAGACGGGGTTTCACCGTGTTAGCCAGGATGGTCTCGATCTCCTGACCTCGTGATCCGCCCGCCTCGGCCTCCCAAAGTGCGCCATGAAATTTCAGTTTCATTAGAGTCACGATAAGGTAGCCTCTAACTCAGTGAGGGTATTAATTCAAAATTGCAAATACTGAATGTTTCTCCCCAGATAATGCAATAAGAATTAAAAGATCAAGAGGCAGATAAAGAGAGCTACCTAGGAAGTTGTTCAAATAAAATATATTTCCAGCGATGCAGCTTTAGGATTTCTGTTTTGTTCTGTTTTCCATTTGGTAGGGTAGGAGAAAGAGAAACAGAAAGAGGAGGAATAGTAGGAGTGGAGAAGAGGAAGCTAAGGGGCTGGGAGTGTGTGTGTGTGTGTGTGTGAGAGAGAGAGAGAGAGAGAGAAAGAGAGAGACTGTCAGACCGGAAGGCCATGAATGAGACTAGTGTCTTGACAAGGAATTCAGGGGAAGACTTTCCAGAAGGCAGGATCAAAGTAGTCTGAGTGCATGGAGAGGTTAAAGTAAGCAAAGATATTTTCTCTAGAGATGCATTACAGGAGAATTAAAGAGGAAACACGTTAGGCCCCACTCTCTACTAAAAGAAAACAAAATTGGAAGCACTTTAGTGAAGCAGTGGGATTGAATTTCACTTCTAAGTGACAGGGCATCAGTGGGCACTAGGAAATTAGTGAGTCTGGACTATTTCTAAAGAAAGTAATCCATTCTGAAACAAAGTTCAAAAGCGTAATAAAAAGTATACTGCTTTCATGATGGGTTTCAGTTTTTTCTGTCTTTAACCGTGTCAGTGGGGTGCTTACTCTGCTTCTCATTTGCTCTTCTTTCCTTCTCATGAAAAGAACCCATTTGTAACTCTTTCCATTTCTTAGCTGCATTGAAGTAGGATTCAGCAAGCTCCATCACTAACAGTGGAAATGTAATCATGTCCCTAGTCAACACAGACAATGTCAACAAAGAGAAAGACTATCCTAGTGCATTTCAAACTCTCAGTTTAGTTCCTGTCTGCTGGTGCCTCGTTCAACGCAAGCACTGTAGTGGCACTTGGAGCTATGCTGCTTCTGATAACACCAGGATTTCATCTGACCTGTGTCCCACGTCAGGCTCAGCTGCAGCCTAATTTGGTCCTGGTCATTTTTAAGAAAATGAACTGACTTTTATAAATTTCTTCCTATCCTTGCCACAACGTTATAGGCTCCACGTCCCTGAGCTGAGGTACTTCAGAGCTGGAGAGGAAGCAATAGGAGTTCTTACCTGTGCTTTTCTCTTCAGTCCAGGTAAAGTTGTTTCTGTCACTTCTCTTTTCTTTCACTGGATCTCTGGACTTTTATTTTACCCCTCCAGTGTTGTGTAGCTTTCTGGATTTTCCTCAGTGATCAAATAGTTAGAAGTTAAGCAACAATTGTAATGGCTTCAGAGCCTAATGAAACTGAAAGTACTTCTTTCAAGGCACTGACTCAATAACCACAAATGCAATTTCTGGATTCTGCTAGTAGGAGGGTTTAAAGTGAAGTTTCAAGGTTTTTTGTTGGAAGAGATCTTAGAGACCATTTATTGTTTTAAGAACATGTCCATTAGGTATTGAAAAAAATGGAATGTATCTCAAGATTAGTTGTTTGAGAGTTGTAGAATGAGGAGGCATCATATTAATTTTTAGATATAATTTCCTATAACAAGAGACAATTCACAATGGAGCTGCCTATTCTTTTAGAGGTGCAATAAGTGAGGAAAGGGCATGTTTTACACTCTCATGAACACCTAGCCCCTGGCACTTAATGCCGAGCACAGAGTCAGGAGGGGGGCTCCATGCATTGTATTCATGTTCCAGACTCAGTGCTGACTGGTTTACATGAATTACACTAGTTAAATCTCATAACAAGTATTTCCCTATGATTTTGTAGAAACCAAGGCACAGAAAGACTTTATCAGTTATCTAAGCTCATAGCACTATGACTAATCTGAACCCAGGGAGTCTTGATTGCCCCTGTCTACTGGTGCTGTAGACAACACAAGCACTGTAGTGGCACTTAGGGCCATGCTGTCCCTGATAACACCAGGATTTCATCTGACCTGCGTCCCGCTTCAGGCTCATCTGCAGCCTAATTTGGTTCTGGTGATGTTTAAGAAAACGAACTGACTTTTATAAATTCCTTCCCATCCCTGCCACAACATTATAGGTTCCATATCCCTGAGCTGAGATCCTTTGGAGCTAGAGAGAAAGCTGATTAATGAGAAGTAGCAAAAGTTCTTACCTGTTCTTTTTCTGCTTAGTTCACGAGGAGTGGCTTCTAGCACTTCTGTGTCTCTCACTGGATCCTTGGACTAATATTTCACTGTTCCAACGTTGTAGGTCTGGGATTTCCTCAGTTATGAAATATTTAGAAATTTAGCAGATTTGTAATGGATTTAGAGTAATATGAAACTGAAAGTACTTCGTTCAAGTCACTGACTCCACTACCATAAATGGAATTACTGGAGTGTGCCAGTGGGAGAGTTTAATGATTGCTCAACCAGAAGTTTCAAAGTTTATTTGTTTGTTTGTTTGTTTGTTTGTTTTGGTTGTTGTTGGAAACCTTAGAAACCATTTGTTGTCTAACAAACTGTCCATTAGCTTTTGAATACAATGATACGTGTCTCATGGATTGAGTCAGTTTGAGAATCTTAGAATGAGGAGGCATCATGTTAATTTTCAGATACAATTTCCTAAAATAATAGACACACTCACAATGGAGCTGCCTATTCTTTGAGAGGTGCAGTACATAAGGAAAGGGCATGTTTACCACTCTCATGAACACCTAGCCCCTGGCAGTTAATGCCCAGCACACAGTCAGGAGGGGGCTCCATGTGTTGTACTCATGTTCCAGGCTCAGTACTGATGGCTTTACATGAATCACACAACTGAAAACTCATAATATTTCCTCATGGTTTTATAGAAACTGAGCACAGAAAGACTTTATTAGTTGTCTAAAATCATAGCACTGTAACTAATCTGAACCCAGGCACTCATGATCCCATACCTTCTTGAACTACTTCACTATGCTGCTTGTTTGCTAAGTGAAAAATTGTGGAAATATTTTATTTACAGGTTTTTTATTTTTAAATTCATTATAGTGTGATTTTATTTTTATAGATTGTTTTCTAAGAGCTGTTAGCGCTTTGTGTCTAATTCAATAAAAACTTCTAACATACAGAATAAGTGGCATTATCTCTATTTTGCAGCAAAAACAAATAAAATAGTAAAAAGCCTGAGTGAACATTTCATTAAAAAAAATATATTTATAGTGACATGGTTTCACTTTGTTGCTTAGGTTGGTCTTGAACTCCTTCCTTCAAATGATCCCCCTGCCGCGGCCTCCCAAATTGCTGGGATTATAGGTGTGAGCCACCAGACCCAACCTTGTGTGAGCATTTCTTTTTTTCTTTTTTCTTTTTTTTTTTTTCGAGATGGAGTTTCAGTCTTGTTTTCCAGGCTGGAGTGCAGTGGCACAATCTCGGCTCACTGCAACCTCCACCTCCCAGGTTCAAGCGATTCTCCTGCCTCAGCCTCCCAGGTAGCTGGAAATACAGACATGCACCACTATGCCCGGCTAATTTTGTAGTTTTAGTAGAGATGGGGTTTCTCTATGTTGGTCAGGCTGGTCTTGAACTCCTGACCTCAGGTGATCCACCCACCTTGACCTCCCAAAGTGCTGAGATTTACAAGTGTGAGCCACCAGGCCCAGCGAAATGTTCCTTACTTACACATTACAATTATATATTAGATGTATATAAAATGCAGATATAGTGTCTTTTCTCATTCACATTTTATAAAATAATTTTATCTAAACTCTTTCTATCCTTCCTTAACACTGTAGCTCCTTTATATTAAAACTACTTTAAAGTCTTTTACTTCTTAGAGCATAACATTCTTACATCTGTCAAAATTATTTGAACCATTTAAAATCTCTGCAAATTGTCCTGGAAGCATATGTCACAATGAAACATCTATTGAAGGAGCACTCCTACAACTCTGGTAGGAATAACAAGAGTCTGTGGCACTTGACCCTCAGGCCTCTTCATCTTCATTTTCAGTTCGAGTTGACAAAAGGTCCACTACTGGGGGCTATGGAAAGAAGGTGGGACTGCCTCTTCTCTCACATTCTAAGCAGGGATAACATATCCCATCAGGAGTGCTAGTCCACCAGAATTTTTCATCCCCTCCAATAGTGAGTTGTAAAGACGAAATTTCTGGTGAGTGTGGCCAGAAGTCAAGGGCTCCCAACCTCTCCCAGTCCCACTCATAGAGCAGAGGTTCTGTAATTGTCCAACAGGTTCTCCTTGCCTGTTGCCTAGGTAGAGCTGATTTATCAAGACAGGGGAATTGCAGTAGAGAAAGAGTTTAATTCACACAGAGCTGGCTGTATGGGAGTCTTGAGTTTTATTATTACTCAAATCGGTCTCCCTGAAAATGTAGAGACCCTCAGAAACATTTTGAGGACGTTTGAGGATAATTTTGTGGGTAGGAGGTTGGAAAGTGGGGAGTGCTGATTGGTTGGGTTGGGGATGAAATCACAGGGCATCAAAGCTGTCCTCTTGCATGAGTTGGTTCCTGATGGGGGCCACAAGACCAGATGAGCCAGTTTATTGACCTGGATGGCAATTGGAGAGGTCTGGAATCTTGTGGCCTCTAGCTGCATGACTCCCAGACCATAATTTCTAATCTCATGACTGATTTGTTAGTCTCGCAAAGTCAGTCTAGTCCTCAGGGAAGAAGGGGTTTTATTTTGGGAAAGGGCTGACTAAATTCCTTCCAGTGTTGGTTCGGCCTATGCTCAGGGTTGAACAAGGACAGCTTGGAGGTTAGAAGTACGATAGAGTCAGGTCAGATCTCTTTCACCTAATAATATTCTCAGTTATAATTTTTGCAAGAAGATTTCAACTCTAGCTCGGGAATGGCAGAATGAGAAACCCTGGCCTGTCACTCTCACTCTGGTTCACTTGTAGGGTGGTTTTTCCATGTTGGGAGGGGCAATTGGAAAAGAGCAGAAGCCATCACCTCTGCCCAGTCGAATGGGTCATGGCTTAGAGATATTTTCCAGAGAGAGAGAGAGAGAGGCAGTCCATAAAATCAGAGCTCCAAAGCTTTTCCCACAGAAACTGACTTTTTTGAAAAAGAGTGTGAACCAGGGGGAGATTCAAGCCTGGAAACAAATAAAATTTGCTACTGGATAATTGACTTTACAAGAAATACTATTAATAAAAGAAGATTTTCAGGCAGAAAGCAGATGATTCCAGATGGCAATACCCATCCACATGGACAAGCAAAGAGCCCCAGTAAGATAATTATATAGTTATAAAAGACAGTATAAATGCATGTTTCTTCTTATTTCTCTTTAACTAATTTTTATAAGACACTTATATAAAACAATATGTATATAACTGTGTTTCAGGCCCATAACATATAGAAACGTGATATACTTAACAAGAACAGGACAAGAGAGGACGGTAGGAGCAAAGCTGCATTGGAATAAAGAAATGACAGCAGATGTTAACTTGAACCCCCAGGAATACATTAAGAGAACCTGAAACTGTAAGTTAATATAACAAGCTCTATACATTTATACTTTCCCCTTCAGCTTCTTTAAAAGACATAAAATTATATGAATTAATTATAACAATATATTATATTGCTTGAACATATATTTAACGTATTTAATAATATCAAAAAAGTGAGAAAAACTAGTATTTTAGACTTACAAGAGTAAAAATTGTCTCATTGGAACTGATTTAGCATAAATGTGAGATACATTCTCATAAATTATATATACGATAAGCTCTAGAGCAATTAGTAAGAAAATATCAGAACTCAAATCAATAACCTAACCTTTTACCTTAAGATGCTAGTAAATGAAGAGCAAACTGAATCTGAAGCTAGAAGAAAGAAGAAAATAATAAAGATCTCTGGAAATTAAGAGTAGAAATTAATGAGATAGAGAACAGAAGACAAAAGTAGAGAAAATCAATAAAGCCAAAAGCTGTTCTTAGAAGAGATCAACAAAATTGGCAAAACAAAACTGTTTTTTTAGACTGGCCAAAACAAAACAAAAAAACCCAACAGAAGAACAGGAGACTCACATTACTAAAATCGAGAATGAAAAGGGGGACATTACTTCTGACCTACAAAAAAAAAAAAAAAGATTTTAAGGTAGTGCTATCAAAAACTGTATGCCAACACATTAAATTAGACATAATGGACAAATTCTCAGAAAGACTCAAACTACCAAAACTGCCCCAAATTGAAAGTGAAAGCAGGGATAAGCTCTTCATTTCTGGGAAATAGACTAGATGTTAAGAAAACTACTCTTTTCTGCTTAGTGCAATGTGTTGGGGACAGTTTTTGTGCCTTTTGTTTTATGTCAGACAGCTGGGAAACATTTTCTAGGGAATTTTTCATTTAGATGGTGGGGATGAGGAAGCATCATTTCCTCACTTTTCAGTTCACTTGGTTTGCAGTCTATGGAATCCTTCTAGTAGATAGTCACGGATCAAATTAATTCACAGTTTAGTATTATTACATGACACAATAATTAATGTATATATGCCTAGCAGTCTCAATATTAGCATCCAATGAACAGACTGAATTTCAGGTGTGGAATGTTTTGATAATAAGCTTATTTTCACACAAAGAGCTCTATGTGGCTGGCTGTAGAGTGATAGCAAGAGGGATTCAGTTATTCAGCTGGGGTCACTGAGTCTCATATCAAATAGAAACAGGACCTGCAAGCTAGAAAAACAACCATATGCACGTGTGTGTATAGAGAGCAAATATACTGTATGCACAACACTGTAGTAGGTGCTGAGAAGTGTATGAAGATTAGACACAGCCACTACCCTAAACTGGACTTACTCTAGTGGGTAAAACTGACTTACACTCAAAGCATAAAAGCAAAGGTCTGGAGAGGAGTGGAAGAATGGAGCACTGAACACTGAAATATGTAGCCCAAGATTGCACATTGGAAGATTTCAAACTTTTACCCATGAGGAATTTCTGTTCATGTCACTTATGTGAAATGGGTTGAGTTTTAGTTTTATGAAAAATGACCTGACAGTAAAAACAGACACATAGAGCAATGGAATAGAATAGAGAATTCAGAAATAAATTTACATATTTAAAGTCACCTTATTTTTGACACAGAGGCCAGCAATATACATTGGGGAATGTATGTTTTTAACTGGTGCTGGGAAACATGGATATTAATATGCTATATGTAAAAATCAATTCAAAATGGATTAAATATTTAAATGTAAGACCCCAAGCTATAAAACTACTACAGAAAAACATAGGGAAAACACTTGCAGACATTTGTCCAGGAAAAAATTTGATGGGTAAAACTTCAATAGCACACTCAACAAAAGCAAAAATAGACAAATGAGACTGTTAAACTAAAAGGCTTTTGTGCAGCAAAGGAAAAAAATCAACAGAATGGAGAGTCATCTTATGTAATGGGATAATGTATTTGCAAGCTATTCAATTGAAAAGGACTAATATTCAGAATATACAAGGGTCTCAACTCAAAAGCAAACAAACAATCTTATTTAAAAAATGGGCAAAATATCTGAATAGATATTTCTCAAAAGAAAACATACAAATGGCTAACAAGTATATAAAAAATGCTCAACATGTCTTAGATCTGGCAAGATGACCAAATAGGAACAGCTCCAGTCTGCAGCTCCCAGTGAGACCAACAAAGAAGGTGATTTCTGCATTTCCAACTGAGGTACTCTGTTCATCTCCTTGGGACTGATTAGGCAGTGGGTGCAGCCCATGGAGAAGCAGGGTGGGGGCATTGACTCACCTGGGAAGTGAGAAGAGCCAGAGTCCTCCCTCCTTCAGCCAAGGGGAGCCCTGAAGGACTATGTTATCCAGTCCAGATACTATGCTTTTCCCATGGTTTTTGCAATCTGCAGACAAGGATATTCCTTGTTGTGCGTACATCATCAGGACCCGGGGTTTCAAGCACAAAACTGGGCAGTTGTTTGGGAAAACACCAAGCTAGCTGCAGGAATTTTTTTTCTTTGTACCCTAGTGGTGTCTGGAACCCTAGCAAGACAGAACCATTCACTCCCCTGGAAAGGAGGCTGAAGCCAGGGAGCTAAGTGGTCTCACTCAGCGGGTCCCACTCCTACAGAGCCCAGCAAGCTAAGAACCACTGGCTTGAAATTCTCACTGCCAGCACAGCAGTCTGAAGCTGACCTGGGAAAATGGAGCCCAGTGGGGACAGGGGCACATCCACCATTAGTGAGGCTTGAGTAGGTGGTTTTTCTCCTGATAGTTCTAAGGAGGCTGGGAATTTGGACTGGGTGTAACTCAACACAGCACTGCAAAGTAGCTATGGCCAGACTGCGTCTCTAGATTCCTCCTCACAGGACAGAGCATCTCTGAAAGAAAGGCAGCAGCCCCAGTCAGGAGTTTATAGATAAAAAACTGCCATCCCCCTGGGACAGAGCACCTGGGGCAAGGGGCAGATGTGGGCACAGCTTCAGCAGATTTAAATGTTCCTGCCTGCTGGCTCTGAAGAGAGCAGCAGATACTGACAAGGAGGGTTCTTCCAGCACAATGCTCAAGCTCTGCTAAGGAACAGACTGCCTCCTCAAGTGGGTCCCTGACTAGGAGAGACCTCCCAACAGGGATTGACAGACGCCTCATACTGGAGAGTTCTGGCAGGCATCAGACCGGTGCCCCCCTGGGGCATAGCTTTTGGAGGAAGGAGCAGGCAGCAATCCTTGCTGTTCTGCAGCCTCTGCTGGTGATACTGGGCAAACAGGGTCTGGAGTGGACCTCTAGCAAACTGCAACAGACTTGCAGAAGAGAGGCCTAATTGTGAGAAGAAAAACTAACAGAAAGCAGTAACATCAACATCAACAAAACCAACCCCCACCCCACAAAACCCAGTCCAAAGGTCACCAGTCTCAAAATCAAAGGTAGACAAATCCACAAAGATGAGGAAAAACCAGCACAAAAATGCTGAAAATTCCAAAAACCAGAATGCCTCTTCTCCTCTAAATGATCCCAACTCCTCTCCAGCAAGAGCACAAAATTGGACAGAGAATGAGTTTGACAAATTAACAGAAGTAGGCTTCAGAAGGTGGATAATAACAAACTCCTGTGGACTAAAGGAGCATGTTCTAACCCAATGCAAGGAAGCTAAGAACCTTGATAAAAGGTTATGGGAACTGCAAGCTAAAATAACCAGTTTAGAGAAGAACATAAATGACCTGATGAAGCTGAAAAACAAAGCACAAGAACTTCCTGAAGCTTACAAAAGTATCAATAGCCAAATCAATAGTGGAAGAAAGGATATCAGAGATTGAAGATTAACTTACTAAAATAAGGTCTGAAGACAAGATTAGAGAAAAAAAAAAGAATAAAAAAGAAGGAACAAAGCCTCCAAGAAATGTGGGACTGTGAAAAGACCAAACCTACGATTGATTGGTGTACCCAAAAGTGATGGGGAGAATGAAACCAAGTTGGAAAACGCACTTCAGGATATAATCCAGGAGAACAGCAAGACAGGCCAACATTCAAATTAAGGGAATATAGAGAACACCACTGCGTACTCCTCGAGAAGAATAACCCCAAGACACATAATCATCAGATTTTCCAAGGTTGAAACACAGAAACACACATTAAGGGCAGCCAGAGAAAAAGGTCAGGTAACCTACAAAGGGAAGCCCATCAGGCTAACAGTGGATCTTTCTACAGAAACCCTACAAGCCTGCAGAGAGTGGGTGCCAATATTCAATATTCTTAAAGAAAAGAATCTTCAACCCCGAATTTCATATCCAGCCAAACTAAGCTTCATATGTGAAGGAGAAATGAAATCCTTTCCAGACAAGCAAATGCTAAAGGATTTTGTCACCACCAGGCCTGCCTTACAAGAGCTCCTGAAGGAAGCACTAAATATGGAAAGGAAAAACTGTTATCAGCCACTGCAAAAACATACCAAAATATAGGGACCATCAACACCATGAAGAAACTGCATCAACTAATGTGCAAAATAACCAGGTAGCATCATAATGACAGGATCAAATTCACACAGAACAATATTAGCCTCAAATGTAAATGGGGTAAATGCCCCAATTAAAAGACACAGACTGGCAAATTGGATAAAGAGTCAAGACCCATTGGTGTGCTGTATTCAGGAGACCCATTGCACATGCAAAGATTCATAGAAGCTCAAAATAAAGGGATGGAGAAAAATTTGCCAAGCAAATGGAAAGAAAAAATAAAAAAGCAAAGATTGCAATCCTAGTCTCTGACCAAACAGACTTAAAACCAACAAAGATCAAAAAAGACAAATAAAGGGATTACATAATGGTAAAGAGATCAATGCAACGAGAAGAGCTAACTATCCTAATATATGTGCACCCAATACAGGAGCACCCAGATTCATAAAACAAGTTGTTACAGACCTAAAAAGAGACTTAGAGTCCCACACAATCATAGTTGGAGACTTTAACAGCCCACTGTCCATATTAGACAGATCAACGAGATTGAAAATTAACAAGAATATTCAGGACTTGAACTCAGCTCGTGACCAAGCAGACCTAATAGACATCTACAGAACTCTCTACTCTAAATCAACAGAATATACATTCTTCTCAGCACCACATAGTACTTATTCTGAAATCAACTACATAATTGGAAGTAAAACGCTCCTCAGCAAATGCAAAATATTGGGAGTCATAACAAACAGTCTCTCAGACCACAGTGCAATCAAATTAGAACTCAGGATTAAGAACCTCATTCAAAACTGCAGAACTACAGGGAAATTCAACAACACGCTCCTGAATAACTAGTGGGTAAATAATGAAATTAAAGCCAAAATAAAGAAGTTCTTTGAAACCAATGAGAATGAAGAGACAACATAGCAGAATCTCTGAGACACAGCTAAAGCAGTGTTAAGAGAGAAATTTATAGCACTAAATGGCCACGTCAGAAAGTGAGAAAGATATAAAATTGACACCCTAACATCATAATTAAAATAACTAGAGAAGCAAGGGCAAACAAATTCAAAAGCTAGCAGAAGGCAAGAAATAACTAATATCACAGCAGAACTGAAGGAGATAGAGACTCAAAAAACCCTTCAAAAATCAATGAATCCAGGAGCTGTTTTTTTCAAAAAGTTAACCAAATAGATAGAAACTAGCCAGATTAATAAAAGAAGAGAGAAGAATCAAAAAGACACAATAAAAAATGATAAAGGGGATATCACCACTGATCCCACAGAAATACAAACTACCATCAGAGAATACTATAAACACCTCTAGACAAATAAACCAGAAAATTTAGAAGAAATGGATACATTCCTGGACACATATACCCTCCCAAGACTAAACCAGGAAGAAGTCAAATCCTTGAATAGACCAATAACAACTTTTGAAATTGAGGCAATAATTAATAGCCTACCAACCAATAAAAGCCCAGGACCAGACAGATTCACAGCTGAATTCTACCAGAGGTACAAAGAGGAGCTGGTACCATTCCTTCTGAAACTATTCCAAACAATAGAAAAAGAGGGACTCCTCCCTAACTTATTTTATGAAGCCAACATCATCCTGATTCCAAAACTTGGCAGAGTCACAACAAAAAAAGAAAATTTCAGGCCAACATCCCTGATGAACATCGATGTGAAAATCTTCAATAAAATACTGGCAAACCAAATCCAGCAGCACATCAAAAAGCTTATCCGCCAAGATTAAGTTGGCTTCATCTCTGTGATGCAAGGCTGGTTCAGCATATGCAAATCAATAAACATAATCCATCACATTAACAGAACCACATAATTATCTCAATAGATGTGGAAAAGGCCTTCAATAAAATTCAACACCCTTTCATGCTAAAACTCTCAATAAACTAGGTATTGATGGAACATATGACAAAATAATAAGAGCTATTTATGACAAATCCATAGCCAACAGCATACTGAACAGGTAAAAGCTAGAAGCATTCCCTTTGCATACTGGCATAAGACAGGGATGCCCTCTCTCACCACTCCTAATTAACATAATATTAGAAGTTCTGGCCAGGGCAATCAGGCAAGAGAAATAAATAAACGGCATTCAAAGAGGAACAGAGGAGGTCAAATTGTCTCTATTTGCAGATGACATGATTGTGTATTTAGAAAACCCCAACATCTCAGCCCAAAATCTCTTTAAGCTGACAAGCAACTTCAGCAAATCTCAGGATACAAAATCATTGTGCAAAAATCACAAGCATTCCTATTCACCAATAATAGACAAGCAGAGCACCAAATCATGAGTGAACTCCCATTCGTAATTGCTACAAAGAGAATGAAGTACCTGGGAATCCAACTTACAAGGGATGTGAAGGACCTCTTCATGGAGAACTATAAACCACTGCTCAAGGAAATAAGAGAGTACACAAACAAATGGAAAAACATTCCATGCTTATGGATAGGAAGAATCAATATCATGAAAATGGCCATACTGCCCAAAGTAAAATTTCAGATTCAGTGCTATTCCCATGAAGCTACTACTGACTTTCTTCACAGAACTAGAAAGACTACTTTAAATTTCATACGGAACCAAAAAAGAGCCTGTATATCCAAGACAATACCAAGCAAAAAGAACAAAGCTGGAGGCATCGCGCTATCTGACTTCAAAGTATACTACAAGGCTATAGTAACTAAAACAGCATATTATGCTACCAAAACACATATATAGACCAATGGAAGAGAACAGAGGCCTCAGAAACAATACCCATAACTGCAACCATCTGATCTTCGACAAACCTGACAAAAGCAAGCAATGGGAAAAGGATTCCCTATTTAATAAATGGCGCTGGGAAAACTGGCTAGCCATATGCAGAAAACTGAAACTGGACCCCTTCCTCAAACCTTACACAAAAATCAACTCAAGATGGATTAATGACTTAAATGTAAAACCCAAAACCATAAAAACCCTAGAAGAAGACCTAGGCCATACCATTCAGGATATAGGCATGGGCAAAGACTTCATGACTAAAACACCAAAAGCAATGGCAACAAAGGCCAAAATTGACAAATGGGATCTAATTAAACTCAAGAGCTCCTGCACAGCTAAACAAACTATCATCAGATTGAACAGGCAACCTACAGAATGGGAGAAAATTTTTGCAACCTGTCCATCTGACAAAGGTCTAGTATCCAGGATCTACAAGGAACTTAAACAAATTTACAAGAAAAAAACAACCCCATCAAAAAGTGGGCAGAGGATATGAACACATACATCTCAAAAGAAGACATTTATGTGGCTAACAAACCTATGAGAAAAGACTCATCATCACTGGTCATTAGAAAAATGCAAATCAAAACCACAATGAGATACCATCTCACGCCAGTTAGAATGGCGATCATTAAAAAGTCAGGAAACAACAGATGCTGGAGAGGATGTAGAGAAATAGGATGCTTTTACACTGTTGGTGGGAGTGTAAATTAGTTCAACTATTGTGGAAGACAGTGTGGTTACTCCTCAAGGATCTAGAACCAGAAATATCATTTGACCCAGCAATTCCATTACTGGGTATATACCAAAAGGATTATAAATTATTCTACTATAAAGACACGTGCACACCTATGTTTACTGCAGCACTATTTACTATAGCAAAGACTTGTAAGCAATCCAAATGCCTATCAATAATAGACTGGATAAAGAAAATGTGGCACATACACATCCTGGAATACTATGCAGACATAAAAAAGCATGAGTTCTTGTTCTTTGCAGGGACATGAATGAAGCTGGAAACCATCATCCTTGGCAAACTAACACAGGAACAGAAAACCAAACACCACATGTTCTCACTCATAAGGGGAGTTGAACAATGAGAACACATGGACACAGGGAGGGGAACATCACACATTGGCCCCTGTTTGGGGGGTGGTAGGCAAGGGAGGGAGAGTATTAGAACAAATACCTAATGCATGCAGAGCTTAAAACCTAGATAATGGCTTGATAGGTGCAGTGAACCACCATGGCACATATATACCTATGTAACAAACTTGCATGTCCTGCACATGTATCCCAGAACTTAAAGTAAAATTTAAAGAAATGCTAAACCTCACTAATCATCAGTGAAATGCAAATCAAAACCACAATGGTATATCATTTCTCCTCAGTTAGAATGGCTATTATAAAAAATGCTAAATACTAATAAAGATGAGGAGAAAAGAGAACTCTTATTAGTGGGAAAGTAAATTAGTAAAGCCATATGAAAAACAGTGTGGACCTTTCTCAAAAAAACTAAAAAGATGGAACTACCATATGATTCAGTTTTTTCCACTATTAAGTCTTTATCCAAAGGGAAGAAGGAAACAATAGACATTGGGGACACCTTGAGGGTGGAGGTTGAGAGGAGGGAGAGGATTGAAAAACTACCTCTTGCGTACCATGCCTATTACCTGGGTGATGAAATAATCTGTACACTAAAATCCCATGACATGCAGTTTAGCTATATAAGAAAACTGCACATAACCTAAAAGAAACCTAAAATAAAAGGTAAAAAGGAAATTTGTATGCAGAAGAAATATATTCACTCCGTGTTTATTGCGGCACTAATCAAAATAGCTGATACTGCATCAACCTAAATATCCATCTGCAAATGAATGCATAAAGACAGTGTAGTGTAGCTATGCAATGGATTAGTATTCAGTCATAAAAAATGAAATCCCGTCATTCATGACAACACGGATGAGCCTACATTATCAAAATGAAATAAGCCAGGCACAGAAAGATAAATACTCATGCATATGAAAGCTAAAATAAATTGAGCTTATGGAAATAGAGATTAGAACTGTGATTATTAGAGGCTGGGAAAGCTAGAGGGGAGAGGACAGTAGGGAGAGGTTGGTTAACAGATACAATATTATAGCTAGATACGGGGAATAAGTTTTAGTGTGCTATATAGTACTGTAGGGTGAATATAGTTAACAATAATTTATTGTATATTTTCAAAATACTAGGAGAGAGGATTTTGAATCTATCTAACACAAAGAAATGATAAATGTTTGAGGTGATGAATGTGAGAAACACACTCACCCGTCCAAACCTAAAGAATGGACTTAGAGGCATGAAGAACAGCGAAAGTGAGACTTTTAATAATGGTGTTGCAAGATCAGGCACCTGGTAGACAGGCACACATGGGGCAGTTACAACAGGTAATTTATCTCCTAGCATGCAAGTCCCTTCCCCATTTCCTTGTTGGTTGAGTACTATGGGGTTAAAATCTTCCCAAACATCGCCTAAGTTTCATTATCCCCCTTATAAGGTTATACTCCTTCCCCTTTCCCACTTAAGTTTCGATTTCCGAATAACAAAACTTTCTTCCCTTTTATGTACTGATGCCTCATCTACATTCTGTTTGCTTATTGTGACCTTCTAGGTGCATGAGCCATGTGGTTTGTTCCATTTACCTGCCAGTACTTAGATTTATTGTGTCTTGAAAATGGGCCATTTAAAATGGTTTCTCACAATGAATATGCCAATTACCCTGATTTGATCATTACACATTATATATATGTGTCAAAATATCACTCTATGTCCCATAGATATGTACAATTATTATGTGTGAACTAAAAAAATACAGCCTGACAGTTGTTCTTATATACACTTAAATTTGTTTCTCAATAATCTATTCTGTTCTATTTTCTGTTTATTCTAGCAAACTCAGCACTACACTAAAATGACTCATTTATATTGTGTTTTAACACTGGAGCTAATTCTTTTCCAATACATTGTTTTGGCTCCTATTATTAACCAATTTTTCTGAGTGAAAATTAGGATCACTTTTTGAAGTTGCACCAGCACTGGATTTGGACTGGATGTGTGTCAAATATACACTGATTTATAGATGCCATTTTTAGTTGACTGTCTTCGTTTTCAATCATGACTTCTTGCTCTATGTATAAAACCCTCTTTTTTAGTCTCATTATTATTCGGTAGTTTTCTACATTTCAATTAAAATTTAAATTTCACAATCAATTTGTTGATGCTTTAACTTTTTTCCTTTAAAATTTTTCTCTAACGAACTTTACATATTACATACACTTTACCGTCATAACCAGTTTTAAGTGTACAGTTCAGTAGTGTTAAGTGTGTTCACATTGCTGTACAACAAACAGCCTAGGACTTTTCCATCTTGTGGAACTGAAACTGTGCACCCAGTAAATCCCCAGCTTCCTAAAATGACCAGCCTCTTTGTGAAAAGATTTCAAGAAGTGACTGCCTTAAACACTTGCTATTGAAAACAACTGCAAAAGAAAGGTGTTTCTCCTCTCTCCCCAGCAAGTTGCATGCACTTGCAGTCATTGTGTTTAAAACAGTATTGTATATGGTCTTGCATAAAGGGTTTCTGGACCAAAGAAAAGCTCTTTGGTCAATCCAAGGCAGCCAGAAATGTTTCCTGTGATTGTGATTGAGATTAAAACTGAAATCAATGAATAGCTACTTACATAATAGGCTTATTTCTAAGACCCACTCCTTTTCTGTTCTTGTAGAACAATAACTTTATCTTAATAAATCTATAGAACTCTTCATAAGAGCCATCTGCTGAGGATTAAATAAACCACTGTACCTGAAGTACCTGAAGTTGCCTTCAGACCCAACATTCTTCCACTGGGGCTACCTCTGTTTCAACTGCCAGGACATTTCATGGCATGTGCAGCTGATGCTCTGCTAAAAATTCACCTAAACCTCAGGGCTCTCAAAATGCCTACTTTGATTTACGCTCATGCCTCTGTTGTGACATATTTTGCCACAAAGTTTCCAAAACAATGGTGTCTGTGCACTATGTGGAACTCCCATAGGTTTTCTGTAGAATTTCCTTTTCACTTGTAGCAGAATGGCTATTTGGATAATGTATTATAAAAATGTAAAAAATAAGGTTCATTGTTTAATATTAATGTCAGGCTCCAAAATTCCTGTTACAGAGGGAAATGTATGTTTTTGGAAACAAACTTGAAATGCCTATTGGAGAAGAGGTATAGCTCCAAGAATTTAAGTATCAGCAGATACCTAAGCAAGAAAAAATGACTGTTAAATTGCTTTGTTAAAAAATTTTGTTGGTTTTGAAAAACAGGATAGTGAGTAGAGGGAAGGGGATAGAATATGGGAGAGGACAGATTGAAACTAGCAAGGTAGAAGTCGGCTGGGCTATTGTGGAGTGAAGGGTTGTGGTTACCCTCAAAATTATGATGGGCAGAGAAATCTTAGGAAGAAAACTTCCAGCACGTACATCTTTAACTAAATCTACTACACTTAAATGTGCTTTCTCAATTGTCTTACATTTGGAAGTGAGGGTAGATGAGGCACCATGTCCAATTCTATCTTATGTTAAACTGCCAACCCCAAACTGAGAGGTCTTCTTCATTATGGTTGGGAAAGTCCTATTGGAAAGGAT